>NC_079399.1:760995-885995 GCF_029220125.1 Pseudoliparis swirei | reverse complement strand
TATTTAACCGCGGTGCAGCACGGTTTGACACTGTTTGTTTTAAACAATTATTTCCGCGAAAAATAAGGAGCATAAAATCAGTTTAACCAGGATGAATCAGTCGGGTTTCTCCTGCTCGTCTCCCCTCTGATACTCAGAGGAACGGAGGAGACGACGGCGCGGAAAGAACGTGTCACACGAAACCTTCCGTGATTGTCAATCCGTTTGTCTGTCAACATTTCGGGTAAAAACAACAAACACTCAGTAAATCAAGGACCTCCCACCTCACAGGTCAGGCTCATTTAGCAGCCTGTCAGTCCAGAGAGCAGAGAACACAGCGCGAGGACAATGAGAGCTTATTGAATAGAGCTGAGATTGTTCTGGAATGTTTGATGTATAACACGTGAAAAAGGGGTGTGTCACATGCAAAAAGACTTTAAACGTGAATTTAATTTATTTTGTAAAATGTATAAAATGCCCCAGCCTCCAGAGGGTGAACAGGACATATGTGAATGTCAGTCAGTTACCAAGGCCACTGGTTCTGCTGTTCAGTGGTAAAAGATTGGACCAATGGGGTCTCCACATACTTTTTTTATAATCTGATGCACTGAAGAAACAATTTATCATCCACAATATTAAATACCTCGCTGGCACTTTATAGGTAGGAGCCTTTGAAAACCTAGCTCTGTGTAAATTTTGGTCTTTAAAAGAGGAAAACATCATCGGCGATTAATTACATAATTTCAAATAATCGCGATTAATTAGTTAATTTTTTTAAATCGATTGACAGCCCTAGTTCAAAGACAAGGAGATAAACGATTCTGATTGTTTACTCCTCTTCGGAGACCTTTAGTGTGTAAATCAACGAGTTTCAAAGGATGACGAGATTATTATCATTTGAACATTTTGGCAAATTAGACGGGAAATAAATAAAAATGTAAACGATGAATTCTCTTAAATAATAAAACCCCACTAAAGATGTTATTGTATGTGTTCATATATCTAGATAACAGCACGAGGAGAGATTCATATTATTACTTCAGATTCTCCTTGATATGCCCACACAGATTCCTTTAATAACCTTGTTATTATTATTATTATTATTGTGATGATGATGAAGATGATAAAGATGAGGCAACGCCCTGTTCTCCATAAGCACAACCAAAGCTGTTAGTCCACACAGGACCTGTTATAACACCTCAATAACCTTCAATGAGACCACAACAACACCACAACACCACAACAACAACATCATTGCGATCAATCGATCTATCGACATTAATCAAACGTATCAAAATATTCCTGATCGATTTAATCTGTCAATCAAACGCGGATCGATGACGCGAGAGGATGCTGAAAGGAACCGAGCCGTCTCTTACCGTCACAACAGAATCCGGTCCGGGTCCAGCGGTCCTGGTCCAGCGGTCCGGGTCCAGCGGGGTGTTTCGGGGCGGGGTGCGCGCGCTCCTTCGGCCTGTGGGGTGCCGCGGCGTCACTGTCCATCCACAACGACGGCGGCCATCTTGACCCGAACAACAACCAACCAGAAGACCGCAGCGGAGGCAAGCGCGCCAAAACCAGCGGCGCACTTCCGCTGTGCGCTGCCAAAATAAAAGACGACCGCGAGTGGAGAATCCAACGAGCGTTTACTGTGGAGGACGGAAGCTGCAAACGACATAAATCTATGTGCCGTTGAACGGACTAAAATAATCAAAAATGACATTAACTGATTGTCCTGTTTGTATTTATGTTTTATTGATTCACCGTCTGATCAATCCCCAATGAATTTACTTTCCGATTTGTGTATGTATGTGTGCATTCATTCATAGTGGTGAGTAATGCATACTATATTGTATATTCTTTTAGTTCATGTATTTCATTGCTGAATTAACTGTTGTACATCAAACTAAAATTGATTACTTCGTTTAGTCAGATCAAGAATGGATAAGGATATTTCATGTGCACAGATAGCGGTCTGGCAAACACACAAGCAGGCTCATCACTCAGATGTATCATGAACACTCCAATTGACAGGTAACAGAGACAATACCCAGTGAGGGAAGACAACTACAGCAGAGACAACAATCACATGACAGGGACACAGAGACAACAATCGGATAAGAGAAGCGGTCACAGAGACAACAATCACATGACAGGGACACAGAACCAACAATCACAGACAGGGACACAGAGACAACAATCACAGGACAGGGACACAGACACAACATATCATAGACACAGAGACAACAATCACAGGACAGGGACACAGAGACAACAATCACAACAGGGAGACAGAACAACAATCACAGGACAGGGACACAGAGACAACAATCACAGGACAGGGACACAGAGACAACAATCACATGACAGGGACACAGAGACAACAATCACAGGACAGGGACACAGAGACAACAATCATGACAGGTACACAGAGACAACAATCATATAGGGACACAGAGACAACAATCATGACAGGACACAGAGACAACAATCACAGAGAAGGGACACAGAGACAATAATCCATGACAGGACAGAGACAACAATCACAGGACAGGGACACAGAGACAACAATCAGACAGGGATAATAGAGACAACAATTACAGGACAGACACAGAGACAACAATCACATGACAGGGACACAGAGACAACAATCACAGGACAGGGACACAGAGACAACAATCACATGACAGGGACACAGAGACAATAATCACAGGACAGGTACACAAGAGACAATCACATGACAGGGACACAGAGACAATAATCACATGACAGGTACACAGAGACAACAATCACATGACAGGGACAGAGACAACAATCTGGGACAGGGACACAGAGACAACAATCACAGGACAGGGACACAGAGACAACAATCACATGGACAGGGACACAGACAACAATCATACGATGACATAGAGACACAACACAGGACAACCAGTCAGGAGACAACAATCACAGGACAGGGGACACAGAGACAACAATCACAGGACAGGGACACAGAGACAACAATCATATGACAGGTACACAGAGACAACAATCACATGACAGGGACACAAGACAACAATCACAGGACAGGGACAATAGAGACAATAATCACAGGACAGGGACACAGAGACAACAATCACATGACAGGACACAGAGACAACAATCACAGGACAGGGACACAGGAGACAACAATCACAGGACAGGACACAGAGACAACAATCACAGGACAGGGACACAGAGACAACAATCACAGGACAGGGGACACAGAGACAACAATCACAGGACAGGGACAGAGACAATCAGGACATAGACACAGAACAATCACAGGACAGGGACACAGAGACAACAATCACAGGACAGGACACAGAGACAACAATCACAGGACAGGTACAATAGAGACAACAATCTGGGACAGGGACACAGAGACAACAATCACATGACAGGGACACAGAACAACAATCACATGACAGGTACAGAGACACAATCAGGACAGGGACACAGAGACAACAATCACAGGACAGGTACACACAGAGACAACAATCACATGACAGGGACACAGAGACAACAATCACGCATGACAGGTACACAGAGACAACAATCACAGGACAGGGTACACAGAGACAATAATCACATGACAGGGACACAGAGACAACAATCACACACAGAGACAACAATCACACACACAGAGACAACAGTCACATGACAGGAAGAAAGAGACAACAGTCACATGAGATGGACGGAGAGACAACAATCACAGGACAGGGACAGAGACAACAATCACATGACAGGTACACAGAGAACAATCACATGACAGGGACACAGAGACAACAATCACATGACAGGGACACAGAGACAACAATCACAGGAGGGACACAGAGACAACAATCACATAGACAGAGACAATACGACAGGGACAGAGAATAATCACACATGACAGGGACACAGAGACAACAATCACAGGACAGGGACACAGAGACAACAATCACAGGACAGGTACACAGAGACAACAATCACATGCCAGGGACACAGAGACAACAATCACATGTCAGGTACACAGAGACAACAATCACAGGACAGGACACAGAGACAACAATCACATGACAGGGACACAGAGACAACAATCACATGACAGGGACACAGAGACAACAATCATGACAGGGACACAGAGACAACAATCACATGACAGGTACACAGAGACAACAATCACATGACAGGGACACAGAGACAACAATCACAGGACAGGTACACAGAGACAACAATCACAGGACAGGTACACAGAGACAACAATCATGACAGGGACACAGAGACAACAATCACATGACAGGGACACAGAGACAACAATCACAGGACAGAGACACAGAGACAACAATCACATGACAGGGACACAGAGACAACAATCACATGACAGGTACACAGAGACAACAATCACATGACAGGGACACAGAGACAACAATCACAGGACAGGTACACAGAGACAACAATCACATGACAGGACACAGAGACAACAATCAGGACACAGAGACAACAATCACAGGACAGGACACAGAGACAACAATCACATGGACAGACACACAATCACAGGACAGGGACACAGAGACAACAATCACAGGACAGAGACACAGAGACAACAATCACATGACAGGGACACAGAGACAACAATCACATGACAGGGACACAGAGACAACAATCACAGGACAGGGACACAGAGACAACAATCACATGACAGGTACACAGAGACAACAATCACATGACAGGGACACAGAGACAACAATCACATGACAGGGACACAGAGACAACAATCACAGGACAGGTACAGAGACAACAATCACATGACAGGGACACAGAGACAACAATCACATGACAGGGACACAGAGACAACAATCACATGACAGGGACACAGAGACAACAATCACATGACAGAGACAACAATCACATGACAGGGACACAGAGACAACAATCACAGGACAGGGACACAGAGACAACAATCACAGGACAGGGACACAGAGACAACAATCACATGACAGGGACACAGAGACAACAATCACATGACAGGGACACAGAGACAACAATCACATGACAGGGACACAGAGACAACAATCACATGACAGGTACACAGAGACAACAATCACATGACAGGGACACAGAGACAACAATCACAGGACAGGTACAGAGACAACAATCACATGGACAGGGACACAGAGACAACAATCACATGACAGGGACACAGAGACAACAATCACAGGACAGGGACACAGAGACAACAATCACATGACATTGACACAGAGACAACAATCACAGGACAGGGACACAGAGACAACAATCACATGACAGGGACACAGAGACAACAATCACATGACAGGGACACAGAGACAACAATCACAGGACAGGGACACAGAGACAACAATCACATGACAGGGACACAGAGACAACAATCACATGACAGGTACACAGAGACAACAATCACATGACAGGGACACAGAGACAACAATCACATGACAGAGACAACAATCACAGGACAGGGACACAGAGACAACAATCACATGACAGGTACACAGAGACAACAATCACAGGACAGGGACACAGAGACAACAATCACATGACAGGTACACAGAGACAACAATCACAGGACAGGGACACAGAGACAACAATCACAGGACAGGGACACAGAGACAACAATCACATGACAGGTACACAGAGACAACAATCACAGGACAGGACACAGAGACAACAATCACAGGACAGGGACACAGAGACAACAATCACATGACAGGGACACAGAGACAACAATCACATGACAGGACACAGAGACAACAATCACATGACAGGGACACAGAGACAACAATCACAGGACAGGGACACAGAGACAACAATCACATGACAGGGACACAGAGACAACAATCACATGACAGGGACACAGAGACAACAATCACATGACAGGGACACAGAGACAACAATCACATGACAGACACAGAGACAACAATCACAGGACAGGGACACAGAGACAACAATCACATGACAGGACACAGAGACAACAATCACATGACAGGGACACAGAGACAACAATCACATGACAGGGACACAGAGACAACAATCACAGGACAGGGACACAGAGACAACAATCACATGACAGGTACACAGAGACAACAATCACATGACAGGGACACAGAGACAACAATCACATGACAGGTACACAGAGACAACAATCACAGGACAGGTACACAGAGACAACAATCACATGACAGGTACACAGAGACAACAATCACATGACAGGGACACAGAGACAACAATCACAGGACAGGGACACAGAGACAACAATCACATGACAGGGACACAGAGACAACAAACATGACAGGGACACAGAGACAACAATCACAGGACAGGGACACAGAGACAACAATCACATGACAGGTACACAGAGACAACAATCACATGACAGGGACACAGAGACAACAATCACATGACAGGGACACAGAGACAACAATCACATGACAGGGACACAGAGACAACACAGGACAGGGACACAGAGACAACAATCACAGGACAGGGACACAGAGACAACAATCACAGGACAGGGACACAGAGACAACAATCACATGACAGGGACACAGAGACAACAATCACATGACAGGGACACAGAGACAACAATCACATGACAGGTACACAGAGACAACAATCACATGACAGGGACACAGAGACAACAATCACATGACAGGGACACAGAGACAACAATCACAGGACAGGGACACAGAGACAACAATCACATGACAGGGACACAGAGACAACAATCACAGGACAGGGACACAGAGACAACAATCGGACAGGGACACAGAGACAACAATCACAGGACAGGGACACAGAGACAACAATCACATGACAGGGACACAGAGACAACAATCACGTGACAGGACACAGAGACAACAATCACATGACAGGGACACAGAGACAACAATCACAGGACAGGGACACAGAGACAACAATCACATGACAGGGACACAGAGACAACAATCACAGGACAGGGACACAGAGACAACAATCACATGACAGGGACACAGAGACAACAATCACAGGACAGGGACACAGAGACAACAATCACATGACAGGTACACAGAGACAACAATCACATGACAGGGACACAGAGACAACAATCACATGACAGGACACAGAGACAACAATCACAGGACAGGGACACAGAGACAACAATCACATGACAGGTACACAGAGACAACAATCACATGACAGGGACACAGAGACAACAATCATGACAGGGACACAGAGACAACAATCACATGACAGGGACACAGAGACAACAATCACATGACAGGGACACAGAGACAACAATCACATGACAGGTACACAGAGACAACAATCACAGGACAGGGACACAGAGACAACAATCACATGACAGGTACACAGAGACAACAATCACATGACAGGGACACAGAGACAACAATCACAGGACAGGGACACAGAGACAACAATCACATGACAGGGACACAGAGACAACAATCACAGGACAGGGACACAGAGACAACAATCACATGACAGGGACACAGAGACAACAATCACAGGACAGGGACACAGAGACAACAATCACAGGACAGGGACACAGAGACAACAATCACATGACAGGGACACAGAGACAACAATCACAGGACAGGGACACAGAGACAACAATCACATGACAGGGACACAGAGACAACAATCACAGGACAGGGACACAGAGACAACAATCACAGGACAGGGACACAGAGACAACAATCACAGGACAGGGACACAGAGACAACAATCACATGACAGGGACACAGAGACAACAATAACATGACAGAGACAACAATCACAGGACAGGTACACAGAGACAACAATCACATGACAGGGACACAGAGACAACAATCACATGACAGGGACACAGAGACAACAATCACATGACAGGTACACAGAGACAACAATCACAGGACAGGGACACAGAGACAACAATCACATGACAGGGACACAGAGACAACAATCACAGGACAGGGACACAGAGACAACAATCACAGGACAGGGACACAGAGACAACAATCACATGACAGGGACACAGAGACAACAATCACAGGACAGGGACACAGAGACAACAATCACATGACAGAGACAACAATCACAGGACAGGTACACAGAGACAACAATCACATGACAGGGACACAGAGACAACAATCACATGACAGGGACACAGAGACAACAATCACATGACAGGGATCACAGCAGACAACACGTCTACCCCGGCTGCTCTCTCCTCTGCCTTCTCCTTCAGCCACACACCAGACCCTCTGGTCGGGGTGGAGCTACAGGTTTACTCATCTCACCCACATGGTGTTTCGCTCCCTACCCGCTTCCACTCTTTATCCCACTGACTTTTGAGTTTCATGCGGTGACCGTTACTCATCCGGTTCAACTTCACATGGTTGTTCTCTACCGTCCCCCTGGTTCTTTGGGAGATCTCTTGGAAGAGCTAGACGTCCTCCTATCGAACTTCGCGGAACACGGCCCCCCGCTCATCCTTCTGGGTGACTTCAACATCCAGACAGAAGTCATGTGATCTTTACTGTCTTCCTTTAACCTCTCTCAGTCCCTCCCTCCACCAAAGCCGGCAACCACCTTGACTACATTTTCACAAGAAACTGCTCTACCTCTAACCTCACTGTGACTCCTCTCCATGTCTCTGACCACTTCTTCATCTCTTACTCTCTCTCGCTCTCTGGTACCGACAACCCACCCATATCTACAGACTCTGCACCTGTACGGAGCAACATTCGCACCCTCTGTCCCTCCTCTCTGGCCTCCTCTCTCTCCTCCTCTCTGGCCTCCTCTGTCCCTCCTCTCTGGCCTCCTCTGTCCCTCCTCTCTGGCCTCCTCTGTCCCTCCTCTCTGGCCTCCTCTGTCCCTCCTCTCTGTCCCTCCTCTCTGGCCTCCTCTGTCCTCCTCTCTGTCCCTCCTCCCTGGCCTCCTCTGTCCTCCTCTCCCTCTGGCCTCCTCTGTCCTCCTCTCTGGCCTCCTCTGTCCCTCCTCCTGGCCTCCTCTGTCCCTCCTCTCTGGCCTCCTCTGTCCTCTCTGGCCTCCTCTGTCCTCCTCCCTGGCCTCCTCTGTCCCTCCCCCCTGGCCTCCTCTGTCCCTCCTCTCTGGCCTCCTCTGTCCTCCTCTCTGGCCTCCTCCCTGGCCTCCTCTGTCCTCCTCTCTGGCCTCCTCTGTCCCTCCTCCCTGGCCTCCTCTGTCCTCCTCTCTGGCCTCCTCTGTCCCTCCTCTCTGGCCTCCTCTGTCCCTCCTCCCTGGCCTCCTCTGTCCCTCCTCTCTGGCCTCCTCTGTCCCTCCTCCCTGGCCTCCTCTGCCCCTCCTCCCTGGCCTCCTCTGTCCCTCCTCTCTGGCCTCCTCTGTCCTATCTGCTCTCCCCTCAACTGACTGCTTCTCACTCATGCAGCCTAACTCTGCCGCAGACACTCTCCTCTCTTCCCTGTCTTCATCTCTTGATTCTCTTTGTCCTTTTAAGACACGACCGGTTCGGTAATCCTCTCCTCTCCGTGGTGGTCTGACTCGGTGCGCGCCGAGAGAGCCACCCTGCGAGCGACGGAAAGAAAATGGCGAAAAACGAATCAAGCGGAAGACTTGCTCTTCTATCAATCTCTCCTCTCCTCCTTCTCTGCCTCTATCTCTGCAGCCAAAAGCTCGTTCTACCTGACCAAAATTCAGTCTTCCTTCTCTAACCCCAAAAAACACTTCTCTATCTTTTCCAACCTCCTTGATCCCCCCTGTCCCCCTCCTCCTTCCACCCTTCTGCCACTTTGTCGACTACTTTACAAACAAGATAGATGACATCCGCTCCTCCTTTACTGATCCATCTTCTATCACCTCACCAGCACCAACTTCTTCATCCCCCTCTCTTTCCTCTTTCACCCCCCCGTCTCCCAATCAAGTTCTTAGCTTGGTGACCTCCGCTGACCGACCACCTGCGCCCTTGACCCCGTCTCCCATTCTCCAGGCTGTTGCTCCTGACCTTCTGACCTTCCTCACCCATCTTATTAACAGCTCCCTCTCAACTGGCTGTTTCCCTCTGAAGGAGGCGAGAGTCAACCCTCTCCTGAAGAAACCACCTCGACCCGTCTGGAGTCAGCAACTACAGACCGGTCTCTCTTCTTCCTTTTCTCTCCAAAACTCTGGAGCGAGCTATCTTGAGCCAAGTGTCCTCCTATCTCCACAGTAACAACCTTCTTGACCCTCACCAGTCTGGATTCAAGGCCGGCCACTCGACAGAGACTGCCCTCCTTGCTGTCTCTGAGCAGCTTCACTCTGCTAGAGCAGCCTCTCTCTCCTCTGTCCTTATCCTTCACTCTGCTAGAGCATCCTCTCTCCTCTGTCCTTATCCTTCACTCTGCTAGAGCATCCTCTCTCCTCTGTCCTTATCCTTCACTCTGCTAGAGCAGCCTCTCTCCTCTGTCCTTATCCTTCACTCTCCTAGAGCAGCCTCTCTCTCCTCTGTCCTTATCCTTCTAGACCTTTCTGCAGCATTTGACACCGTGAACCACCAGATCCTGATCTCTTCTCTTCAGGACCTGGGGATCTCAGGCACTGCACTCGCGCTTTTCTCTTCCTACCTTAAAGACCGCACCTACCGGGTAACTTGGAGAGGATCTGTGTCTGATCCTTGTCCTCTCACTACTGGGGTTCCTCAAGGCTCCGTCCTGGGTCCCCTCCTCTTCCTCTCACTACTGGGGTCCCCCAAGGCTCCGTCCTGGGTCCCCTCCTCTTCCTCTCACTGTGGGGTCCCCCAAGGCTCCGTCCTGGGTCCCCTCCTCTTCCTCTCACTATGGGGTCCCTCAAGGCTCCGTCCTGGGTCCCCTCCTCTTCCTCTCACTATGGGGTCCCTCAAGGCTCCGTCCTGGGTCCCCTCCTCTTCCTCTCACTATGGGGTTCCTCAAGGCTCCGTCCTGGGTCCCCTCCTCTTCCTCTCACTATGGGGTTCCTCAAGGCTCCGTCCTGGGTCCCCTCCTCTTCCTCTCACTACTGGGGTTCCTCAAGGCTCCGTCCTGGGTCCCCTCCTCTTCCTCTCACTATGGGGTTCCTCAAGGCTCCGTCCTGGGTCCCCTCCTCTTCCTCTCACTATGGGGTTCCTCAAGGCTCCGTCCTGGGTCCCCTCCTCTTCCTCTCACTATGGGGTCCTCAAGGCTCCGTCCTGGGTCCCCTCCTCTTCCTCTCACTATGGGGTTCCTCAAGGCTCCGTCCTGGATCCCCTCCTTGTCCTCTCACTATGGGGTTCCTCAAGGCTCCGTCCTGGGTCCCCTCCTCTTCCTCTCACTATGGGGTCCCTCAAGGCTCCGTCCTGGGTCCCCTCCTCTTCCTCTCACTATGGGGTTCCTCAAGGCTCCGTCCTGGATCCCCTCCTTGTCCTCTCACTACTGGGGTTCCTCAGGGCTCCGTCCTGGGTCCCCTCCTCTTCTCTCTGTACACAAATTCTCTCGGCTCTGTCATTCGTTCGCATGGCTTCTCCTACCATAGCTATGCTGATGACACCCAACTGATCTTCTCATTTCCACCGTCTGAAACACAGGTGGCGGCGCCAGTCTCTGCCTGTCTGACTGACATCTCTCAGTGGATGTCTGCTCACCACCTGAAGATCAACCCTGACAAGACCGAGCTACTATTCCTTCCAGGGAAAGGCTCCCCCACCCATGACCTGACTACCACCTTCACCAGCTCTGTGTTGGCCCCGCCCCCGACTGCCAGAAACCTCGGGGTGACACTAGACAGTCAACCTGACGGCCAACATCGCTGCGACGACGCGTTCCTGTAGGTACATGCTGCACAACATCAGGAGAATACGGCCTCTTCTTACTCAGAAGGCGGCGCAGGTTCTGGTCCAGGCTCTGGTCCAGGTTCTGGTCCAGGCTCTGGTCATTTCACGCCTCGACTACTGCAACTCCCTCCTGGCTGGTCTACCTGCTAAGGCCATCCGACCCCTGCAGCTCATCCAGAATGCAGCAGCTCGACTGGTCTTCAGTCTCCCGAAATTCACCCACACCACTCCGCTCCTCCGCTCTCTTCACTGGTTACCGGTGGCTGCTCGCATCCGCTTCAAAACACTGGTCCTTGGTACCGTGCTCTGAACGGATCGGGCCCCGTCTACATCCGGGATATGGTCACACCGTACACCCCGGCACGTTCGCTCCGCTCGGCAACAGCCAATCGACTCGTGACTCCTGCACCTCGAGCTAATCACTCGAAATCCAGACTGTTTGCTGTCCTGGCTCCTCAGTGGTGGAACGAGCTCCCCACTGACATCAGGACAGCAGAAAGTCTCTACATCTTCCGTCGGAGACTGAAAACACACCTTTTCCGACTATATCTGGATTAAAACACAGATTAGCACTTCAGTGGCACTTAAATAGCACTTATTATGGTACTTTTGTAGTTCGACTATGTTGAGGAAATGTTACTTCCTGTATTCTTGTTGTTCTTAGTTTGTACTCTAGGTTGAAATGCACTTATTGTAAGTCGCTTTGGATAAAAGCGTCTGCTAAATGACATGTAATGTAATGTAATATCCTCTGTCTGAAGGCTATATCCTCTGTCTCAAGGCTATATCCTCTGTCTCAGGGCTATATCCTCTGTCTCAAGGCTATATCCTCTGTCTCAAGGCTATATCCTCTGTCTCAAGGCTATATCCTCTGTCTCAGGGCTATATCCTCTGTCTCAGGGCTATATCCTCTGTCTCAGGGCTATATCCTCTGTCTCAAGGCTATATCCTCTGTCTCAGGGCTATATCCTCTGTCTCAAGGCTATATCCTCTGTCTCAGGGCTATATCCTCTGTCTCAAGGCTATATCCTCTGTCTCAGGGCTATATCCTCTGTCTCAGGGCTATATCCTCTGTCTCAGGGCTATATCCTCTGTCTCAAGGCTATATCCTCTGTCTCAAGGCTATATCCTCTGTCTCAGGGCTATATCCTCTGTCTCAAGGCTATATCCTCTGTCTCATGGCTATATCCTCTGTCTCATGGCTATATCCTCTGTCTCAAGGCTATATCCTCTGTCTCAGGGCTATATCCTCTGTCTCAAGGCTATATCCTCTGTCTCAAGGCTATATCCTCTGTCTCAGGGCTATATCCTCTGTCTCAGGGCTATATCCTCTGTCTCAAGGCTATATCCTCTGTCTCAGGGCTATATCCTCTGTCTCAAGGCTATATCCTCTGTCTCAAGGCTATATCCTCTGTCTCAGGGCTATATCCTCTGTCTCAAGGCTATATCCTCTGTCTCAGGGCTATATCCTCTGTCTCAGGGCTATATCCTCTGTCTCAGGGCTATATCCTCTGTCTCAGGGCTATATCCTCTGTCTCAAGGCTATATCCTCTGTCTCAAGGCTATATCCTCTGTCTCAGGGCTATATCCTCTGTCTCAGGGCTATATCCTCTGTCTCAGGGCTATATCCTCCGTCTCAGGGCTATATCCTCCGTCTCAGGGCTATATCCTCCGTCTCAAGGCTATATCCTCTGTCTCAGGGCTATATCCTCCGTCTCAAGGCTATATCCTCCGTCTCAAGGCTGTAAAATTCAAGCATGTCTTAAAGACATAAAAACATGGATGACCTGCAACTTCTTGATGTTAAACTCAGACAAAACCGAAGTAATTTTAATCGGCCCTGAGCACCTCAGAGATCAATTATCTGGTGATGTGGATTCTGTAGACGGCATTGCCCTGGCATCCAACACCACTGTAAAGAATCTTGGCGTTATCTTTGATCGGGACTTGTCCTTTAACTCCCACGTAAAGCAAATCTCAAGGACTGCATTCTTTCATCTACGTAATATTTCAAAAATCAGGCACATCTTGTCTCAAAAGATGCAGAAAAATTGGTTCACGTTCGTTACTTGAGACTGGATTACTGCAACTCCTTATTAGCAGGCTGCTCTAATAAATCTCTTAGGTCCTCCAGTTGATCCAGAATGCTGCAGCTCGTGTTCTCACTAAAACTAAGAAAAGAGATCACATCACTCCTGCACTAGCTGCTCTGCACTGGCTCCCAGTAAAATCAAGAATCACTTTTAAAATTCTTCTCTTAACCTACAAAGCCTTGATTGGTGATGCTCCATCATATCTTAAGGAGCTTGTCGTACCATATTGCCCCACTAGAGAGCTACGCTCACTAAATGCGGACTACTTGTAGTTCCTAGAGTCTTAAAAAGTAGAATGGGAGCCAGAGCCTTTAGTTATCAAGCTCCTCTTTATGGAACCAGCTCCCAATTTCAGCCCGGGAGGCAGACACAGTCACCTCGTTTAAGAGTAGACTTAAGACCTTCCTCATTGACAGAGCTTATAGTTAGGGCTGAATCAGGTTTGCCCTGGTCCAGCCCCTTGATATGCTGCTATAGGCTTATAGCTGCCGGGGACGTTTTAGGATGCACTGAGTACCTATCTCCTCTTTTTCTCTCCTTAAGGATGAATTTTCATCTCTCAATCACACGTTACTAACTCTGCTTTCTCCCGGAAGTCCTTTTGACTTTCGCCTCATGGGGTCATCGGACCCTATGAGACGGCATAGATCCCATCTGCCTGATGGATCGTCTGGGTCGTGGAATTCCTGCTCATGACCACGCCCACTGTCCTGTTGAGACTCCGCCCTCCTCCTCCCCACCGCCATCTGCCTGATGGATCGTGGAGGTCTCCATCGTGGAATATGCCTACTATGAACTATTCATACACTCTGTCATATTCATTGAATGTATTTTAACTCTAAATCTGTCCTTCTGTACACATGACATCTATTGCATCTGTCCATCCTAGAGAGGGATCCTCCTCTGTTGCTCTCCTCCAGGTTTCTTCCCTTTTTTCCCCCCTGAAGGGTTATTTGGGAGTTTTTCCTGGTCCGATGTGAGGTTTTGGGGCAGGGATGTCTATGTGTACAGATTGTAAAGCACTCCGAGACAAATTTGTAATTTGTGAAATTGGGCTATACAAATAAACTGAATTGAATTGAATATCCTCTGTCTCAGGGCTATATCCTCTGTCTCAAGGCTATATCCTCTGTCTCAAGGCTATATCCTTTGTCTCAAGGCTATATCCTCTGTCTCATGGCTATATCCTCTGTCTCAAGGCTATATCCTCTGTCTCAAGGCTATATCCTCTGTCTCAGGGCTATATCCTCTGTCTCAGGGCTATATCCTCTGTCTCAGGGCTATATCCTCTGTCTCAGGGCTATATCCTCTGTCTCAAGGCTATATCCTCTGTCTCAAGGCTATATCCTCTGTCTCAGGGCTATATCCTCTGTCTCAGGGCTATATCCTCTATCTCAGGCTATATCCTCTGTCTCAGGGCTATATCCTCTGTCTCAAGGCTATATCCTCTGTCTCAGGGCTATATCCTCTGTCTCAGGGCTATATCCTCTGTCTCAGGGCTATATCCTCTGTCTCAAGGCTATATCCTCTGTCTCAGGGCTATATCCTCTGTCTCAGGCTATATACTCTGTCTCAGGGCTATATCCTCTGTCTCAAGGCTATATCCTCTGTCTCAGGCTATATCCTCTGTCTCAGGGCTATATCCTCTGTCTCAAGGCTATATCCTCTGTCTCAAGGCTATATCCTCTGTCTCAGGGCTATATCCTCTGTCTCAGGGCTATATCCTCTGTCTCAGGCTATATCCTCTGTCTCAGGCTATATCCTCTGTCTCAGGCTATATCCTCTGTCTCAGGCTATATCCTCTGTCTCAGGGCTATATCCTCTGTCTCAGGCTATATCCTCTGTCTCAGGGCTATATCCTCTGTCTCAGGCCATATCCTCTGTCTCAGGGCTATATCCTCTGTCTCAAGGCTATATCCTCTGTCTGAGGGCTATATCCTCTGTCTCAGGGCCATATCCTGTCTCAGGGCTACATCCTCTGTCTCAGGGCTATATCCTCTGTCTCAAGGCTATATCCTCTGTCTCAGGCTATATCCTCTGTCTCAGGCTATATCCTCTGTCTCAGGGCTATATCCTCTGTCTCAGGCTATATCCTCTGTCTCAGGGCTATATCCTCTGTCTCAGGGCTATATCCTCTGTCTCAGGGCTATATCCTCTGTCTCAGGGCTATATCCTCTGTCTCAGGCTATATCCTCTGTCTCAGGGCTATATCCTCTGTCTCAAGGCTATATCCTCTGTCTCAGGCTATATCCTCTGTCTCAGGGCTATATCCTCTGTCTCAGGGCTATATCCTCTGTCTCAGGGCCATATCCTCTGTCTCAGGCTATATCCTCTGTCTCAGGGCTATATCCTCTGTCTCAGGGCTATATCCTCTGTCTCAGGGCCATATCCTCTGTCTCAGGCTATATCCTCTGTCTCAGGGCTATATCCTCTGTCTCAGAGGCTATATCCTCTGTCTCAGGCTATATCCTCTGTCTCAAGGCTATATCCTCTGTCTCAGGCTATATCCTCTGTCTCAGGGCTATATCCTCTGTCTCAAGGCTATATCCTCTGTCTCAGGGCTATATCCTCTGTCTCAGGCTATATCCTCTGTCTCAGGCCATATCCTCTGTCTCAGGGCAATATCCTCTGTCTCAGGGCTATATCCTCTGTCTCAGGCTATATCCTCTGTCTCAGGGCTATATCCTCTGTCTCAGGGCTATATCCTCTGTCTCAAGGCTATATCCTCTGTCTCAAGGCTATATCCTCTGTCTCAGGGCTATATCCTCTGTCTCAGGGCTATATCCTCTGTCTCAGGGCTATATCCTCTGTCTCAGGGCTATATCCTCTGTCTCAGGGCTATATCCTCTGTCTCAAGGCTATATCCTCTGTCTCAGGGCTATATCCTCTGTCTCAGGGCTATATCCTCTGTCTCAGGGCTATATCCTCTGTCTCAAGGCTATATCCTCTGTCTCAGGGCTATATCCTCTGTCTCAAGGCTATATCCTCTGTCTCAAGGCTATATCCTCTGTCTCAAGGCTATATCCTCTGTCTCAGGGCTATATCCTCTGTCTCAGGGCTATATCCTCTGTCTCAGGGCTATATCCTCTGTCTCAGGGCACAAGTAGACAGAGCGACTGTTTCTTGGTCTTCCATGAAATCAAAGCACCACATTTGGTTAGACTTACACAAGAGCCTGTTGGAGCCGCCCAATCTGCATCACTGGATGCATTTATTCCCAGTGTCTCATTTCTGTAATACAGCTCTTTGTCACTTGTACCTCTAGGATAGCTCAGTACATGTTTAACTGTGGCCCATTGCTCAACAGTCGGCTCTGTGAACTCCTGTGTATATCAGGCCTAGTTCAGATGTTCAGATAGATGAGGCTTCCCACTGACTCTCTATATTTGTTCACATCAGTCATCTTTTCGGCACCATCACTATCGTCTAATTTTTGTTCACAGGGTGTCGATCTAGGTTTGCAATCCTGCATGTTAAACCTGTCCAAAATGTTTCCCACATATTTTGTTTGTGACATTCTCACACAGTTGTCACTCTGGTTAAAATCAATACCTAAAAAATGCCTTAGTTTGCCCAAGTCCTTCATTTTGAATCTTTCTGTAAGCATGTCCTTCACATCTCTGAGAACATTTTCATCACTTGCAGCAATCAACAAATCATCAACCCATATTACAATTATCACTTTTGCATTTTCTGTTTCCCATGTGTAAACACATTTGTCTGCTTGATTCTGCTCAAAATGGTTTTTGGTTAGGTACTCATGTAGCACCGTGTTCCAGTTTCGGCCAGATTGTTTTAGCCCATACAATGATCTCTCCAACTTACAGACCAATTTTTCACTTGTGCCAGATTCCACCTCATAGCCTTGTGGCTGTTCCATGTAAATTTCATGATCTATTGGTGCGTTCAGGTCGGCAGTTTTAACATCCATTTGGTGCAGAATCAGGTTTTCTTGCGCTGCTTTTTGTATGACCACTCGGATACTCGTCAAGTTAGCTGAGAAAATGTCTCCTCATAATCTACACCTTTCATCTGACTGTACCCTTTTGCCACATGACGTGCTTTGCACTTTTCAGATCCATCCATGTTATTCTTGGTTGCATAAACCCATCTACCCCCCACTGCTTTCTTACCCTCAGGCAAGCTACTTAGGGTAAATGTGTTATTTTCTCTGAGTGACTGCATCTCCTCATCCATGGCAGCAACCCATTCTTTTGATTTGTCTGAGGTTACAGCTCCTGTGAAAGTCACAGGTATGTTACATGTCACTCTATAACAGTAATCTATGTTAATCTCATCAGATGCCTGTTGAGAAACATAGTCATGGAAATAGGCTGGCCTCCTCCTCCCTCTAGAAGGGGACCTTGTAGGCTCAGGCAGAGCTTCAACTGTCTGGGTCTGGGGACTGCTTCTCAGTTCCTCCTCTTTCACTGGAACCTGGTCACTTACTGGACTTGCATTCCCATTCTGCCTTGTCCTATTGGCCCTCTGCTCCAGATCATCATCATCATCGTCCACAATGCTGGTCTGAGTCTGTTGCTCAACACGGATCTTAGAAACAAACTTGACTAACCTGTGCTTTTGCACTTTCCTGCTCTCAGGGGAATAGATAATGTATGCTGGACTGCTTTTGTCATAACCAATAAAAACACCCTTTTCACATCTTGGATCCAGCTTTCTTTTATCTTGTTTATAAGCAAAACACTCTGAACCAAACGTTTGCATCGTGGATAGATTGGGCCGTCTCCCTGTTAACATCTGAACTGGTGTCTGTTTGGTGTTCCTGGTTATGGCTGCTGTCTGCACTGCGTAAGGCCACAAACCCTGAGGTAACCCACTCTCTATCAGCATGCACCGTGCCATGTCAAAAAGTGTACGCCAATTTCGCTCGGCTGTACCATTTTGATGGGGGGAATATGGTGCAGAGGCCTCGTGCCTAATACCATTGTTAACCAACAGAGTTTTGTAATGCTTTCCTGTCAACTCAGTGCCATTATCAGATCTAAGACGTTGAATTTGACCATATGGGGCCGTGTCTGCAAGAAACCGTTCTGTTGCTTCCAGTGTGTCACTTTTACTCTTCAGGGCAAATACAAACACTGCACTGGAAAAATCATCAGAAAATGACACAACATATTTGTACCCCTCTCTGGTCTCTGTGTGAATTGGACCTGCCAAATCTGTGTGCACTAGCTCTAGAGGTCTTTTAGCCCTTGCATCAGGCTTTCTGATTCTGGTCTGCGTAAACTTGCCTTGGTGCAGACTTCACAAGATGGAGATTTGTTTCTTGGACCTTCAATTTTCATGCCATCAACAACACCTTCCAACCTCAGCACATCGTCAACATTACAGTGACCCAGTATCTCATGCCATGTCTTTAAATCATAACATCCCTTAACTCGGTCGTCACATCCATCAGGTATTGTATGCAAGTAATATAGTCGATCATGTCCATGATGGGACATTGAGTCCCGTCTTTGTGCACCACAATGTCCTCGCCTTTCTTGAAAGTCACGGTCGCCCCGCTGTCGGCCGCCGCTCGCACCGAGAAGATGTCCTGCGGGTCAGAGGGCCAGCGCCCGACTCGGCTGTCCATCAAGAAGACCTCGGCGCTCTGCCACGCCCTTGTGCCGTCAGCCAGCTCTATGCAATGAGTCCCGGCCTGGAACTCGTCATCAAACCTCTTGAACTTGGCGATGTCCGTGACGATATGGAGGTCGCCCCGCAGTCGACCATCAGGCCCCTCATGCACCCTGGCTGCTCGGCTGGAATCCTGCCGCCCCATCGGTCACCAGGAATACGTACTCGTCTGTCACTTCCTCGGCGGCCCTCCATGTTGCGTCCTGGCGCCGTCTCCTTTTGCAGGTCATGTCTCGGTGTGTGTTGCTTTTGCAGTGGCTGCACCACAGTTTGTCCTTTCAGGCCACGCCTACAGCCCCCCCGCCCTGCAGCCCGTTCAGCTGCTCGTTCAGTTGGGCCTGCGCTGTCGGGTCTCGCAGCCCTTTGGCGCGCCCGCCCCGTCATTACATTGTCCTCAGCGGCTGGGGCACGCATCTTTTCGATGTCATCGTAACTTCTCAGCTTTGTTTTGAATTCGGCAAACCTCATTGTCTCATCCGATTGCGTTACATGGATGGAAAAAGGTTAAAGTCTCAGGAAGCCCCTTCAGAACCATAGCTACCAGCAGCCCGTCACTCAAAGTCTCTCCAGCATTTCGTAATGCCGTGATAGTGGTTTCCGCACGAATAACATATTCCGTCACACTCTCGCTGCTTGATTTTTGAAGCGAGGTCAGCTCAGTATACAGGCTTATTACTCGTGGCGTTCCTTTACCTGCATAATAGTCTCTCAAAATCTTTAGCGCTGCGCGTCCATCATCGGCTGCCTCTCGCATTACTAGCGATAAACTTTTGTCATCCAAGAATTGAATCAATTCAGCATATGCCTCAGCATTTGAGGCCACTTCCTCCTCTGTCTCCAGAGTCATAATCCCTTTCAGCCCTTGCAGCCGGAGGTGACCCAAAAACTTAGTTTCCCAGAGTTCGAAATTCTTTTCATCCCCGTCAAACACAAGCCGCGCCCAGCGCCCGCTCTATTCTCCTGATCTTCTAGTGTTCCTCATGGTGCGGTCCTTCAGCACGCTAACGCGGTGCATCTTGACCAACTTCCTGTTCAGAGGAGACGCAACGACTGACTTCAAACACACAGCAACAGCTGCACTCAATCAGATGTATTCATGAACACTCCAATCACAGGACAGGGACACAGAGACAACAATCACATGACAGGTACACAGAGACAACAATCACATGACAGGTACACAGAGACAACAATCACAGGACAGGGACACAGAGACAACAATCACATGACAGGGACACAGAGACAACAATCACAGGACAGGGACACAGAGACAACAATCACATGACAGGTACACAGAGACAACAATCACAGGACAGGTACACAGAGACAACAATCACAGGACAGGGACACAGAGACAACAATCACAGGACAGGTACACAGAGACAACAATCACAGGACAGGGACACAGAGACAACAATCACAGGACAGGGACACAGAGACAACAATCACAGGACAGGTACACAGAGACAACAATCACAGGACAGGTACACAGAGACAACAATCACAGGACAGGGACACAGAGACAACAATCACAGGACAGGGACACAGAGACAACAATCACATGACAGGTACACAGAGACAACAATCACAGGACAGGTACACAGAGACAACAATCACAGGACAGGTACACAGAGACAACAATCACAGGACAGGGACACAGAGACAACAATCACAGGACAGGGACACAGAGACAACAATCACATGACAGGGACACAGAGACAACAATCACATGACAGGGACACAGAGACAACAATCACATGACAGGTACACAGAGACAACAATCACAGGACAGGTACACAGAGACAACAATCACATGACAGGTACACAGAGACAACAATCACATGACAGGTACACAGAGACAACAATCACATGACAGGGACACAGAGACAACAATCACATGACAGGGACACAGAGACAACAATCACAGGACAGGGACACAGAGACAACAATCACATGACAGGTACACAGAGACAACAATCACATGACAGGGACACAGAGACAACAATCACATGACAGGGACACAGAGACAACAATCACATGACAGGTACACAGAGACAACAATCACATGACAGGTACAGAGACAACAATCACATGACAGGGACACAGAGACAACAATCACAGGACAGGGACACAGAGACAACAATCACAGGACAGGGACACAGAGACAACAATCACAGGACAGGGACACAGAGACAACAATCACATGACAGGTACACAGAGACAACAATCACATGACAGGGACACAGAGACAACAATCACAGGACAGGGACACAGAGACAACAATCACATGACAGGGACACAGAGACAACAATCACAGGACAGGGACACAGAGACAACAATCACATGACAGGGACACAGAGACAACAATCACATGACAGGGACACAGAGACAACAATCACATGACAGGGACACAGAGACAACAATCACAGGACAGGGACACAGAGACAACAATCACAGGACAGGGACACAGAGTCAACAATCACAGGACAGGTACACAGAGACAACAATCACAGGACAGGGACACAGAGACAACAATCACATGACAGGGACACAGAGACAACAATCACAGGACAGCGACACAGAGACAACAATCACATGACAGGTACACAGAGACAACAATCACATGACAGGTACACAGAGACAACAATCACATGACAGGGACACAGAGACAACAATCACAGGACAGGGACACAGAGACAACAATCACATGACAGGGACACAGAGACAACAATCACATGACAGGGACACAGAGACACAACCACAAGACAGGTACACATAGACAACAATCACAGGACAGGGACACAGAGACAACAATCACAGGACAGGTACACAGAGACAACAATCACATGACAGGGACACAGAGACAACAATCACAGGACAGGGACACAGAGACAACAATCACAGGACAGGTACACAGAGACAACAATCACATGACAGGGACACAGAGACAACAATCACATGACAGGTACACAGAGACAACAATCACATGACAGGGACACAGAGACAACAATCACATGACAGGTACACAGAGACAACAATCACATGACAGGTACACAGAGACAACAATCACATGACAGGTACACAGAGACAACAATCACAGGACAGGTACACAGAGACAACAATCACAGGACAGGGACACAGAGACAACAATCACATGACAGGGACACAGAGACAACAATCACATGACAGGGACACAGAGACAACAATCACATGACAGGGACACAGAGACAATAATCACATGACAGGGACACAGAGACAACAATCACATGACAGGGACACAGAGACAACAATCGACAGGGACACAGAGACAACAATCACAGGACAGGTACACAGAGACAATAATCACAGGACAGGGACACAGAGACAACAATCACATGACAGGTACACAGAGACAACAATCACAGGACAGGTACACAGAGACAACAATCACATGACAGGGACACAGAGACAACAATCACAGGACAGGTACACAGAGACAACAATCACATGACAGACAGAGACAACAATCACATGACAGGTACACAGAGACAACAATTACATGACAGGGACACAGAGACAATAATCATGACAGGTACAAGAGACAACAATCACAGGACAGGGACACAGAGACAAATAATCACAGGACAGGGACACAGAGACAACAATCACATGACAGGGACACAGAGACAACAATCACATGACAGGGACACACATGACAGGGACAGAGACAACAATCACATGACAGGGAAGAGACAACAATCACATGACAGGACAATCACAGGACAGGTACACAGAGACAACAATCACAGGACAGGACACAGAGTTAACAATCACATGACAGGGACACAGAGACAACAATCACATGACAGGGACACAGAGACAACAATCAGGGACACAGAGACAACAATCACATGACAGGGACACAGAGACAACAATCACATGACAGGGACACAGAGACAACAATCACAGGACAGGGACACAGAGACAACAATCACAGAACAGGGACACAGACATGACAGGTACACAGAGACAACAATCACATGACAGGTACACAGAGACAACAATCACATGACAGGTACACAGAGACAACAATCACAGGACAGGGACACAGAGACAACAATCACATGACAGGGACACAGAGACAACAATCACATGACAGGGACACAGAGACAATAATCACATGACAGGGACACAGAGACAACAATCACATGACAGGGACACAGAGACAACAATCACAGGACAGGTACACAGAGACAACAATCACAGGACAGGTACACAGAGACAACAATCACATGACAGGGACACAGAGACAACAATCACATGACAGGTACACAGAGACAACAATCACAGGACAGGTACACAGAGACAACAATCACATGACAGGGACACAGAGACAACAATCACAGGACAGGTACACAGAGACAACAATCACATGACAGGTACACAGAGACAACAATCACATGACAGGTACACAGACAACAATCACATGACAGGGACACAGAGACAACAATCACATGACAGGTACACAGAGACAACAATCACATGACAGGGACACAGAGACAACAATCACATGACAGGTACACAGAGACAACAATCACATGACAGGTACACAGAGACAACAATCACATGACAGGTACACAGAGACAACAATCACAGGACAGGTACACAGAGACAACAATCACAGGACAGGGACACAGAGACAACAATCACAGGACAGGGACACAGAGACAACAATCACAGGACAGGGACACAGAGAAAACAATCACAGGACAGGTACACAGAGACAACAATCACATGACAGGGACACAGAGACAACAATCACATGACAGGGACACAGAGACAACAATCACATGACAGGGACACAGAGAAAACAATCACAGGACAGGGACACAGAGACAACAATCACATGACAGGTACACAGAGACAACAATCACATGACAGGTACACAGAGACAACAATCACATGACAGGGACACAGAGACAACAATCACATGACAGGGACACAGAGACAACAATCACAGGACAGGGACACAGAGACAACAATCACAGGACAGGGACACAGAGACAACAATCACAGGACAGGTACACAGAGACAACAATCACATGACAGGTACACAGAGACAACAATCACATGACAGGGACACAGAGACAACAATCACAGGACAGGTACACAGAGACAACAATCACATGACAGGTACACAGAGACAACAATCACATGACAGGGACACAGAGACAACTATCACAGGACAGGGACACAGAGACAACAATCACAGGACAGGGACACAGAGACAACAATCACAGGACAGGGACACAGAGACAACAATCACAGGACAGGTACACAGAGACAACAATCACATGACAGGGACACAGAGACAACAATCACATGACAGGTACACAGAGACAACAATCACATGACAGGGACACAGAGTCAACAATCACAGGACAGGGACACAGAGACAACAATCACAGGACAGGGACACAGAGACAACAATCACATGACTGCTGCACAGAGACAACAATCACAGGACAGGGACACAGAGACAACAATCACAGGACAGGTACACAGAGACAACAATCACAGGACAGGTACACAGAGACAACAATCACATGACAGGTACACAGAGACAACAATCACAGGACAGGGACACAGAGACAACAATCACAGGACAGGGACACAGAGACAACAATCACAGGACAGGGACACAGAGACAACAATCACATGACAATCACAGGACAGAATCTCAGGACAGGTACACAGAGACAACAATCACATGACAGGGACACAGAGACAACAATCACATGACAGGGACACAGAGACAACAATCACAGGACAGGTACACAGAGACAACAATCACATGACAGGGACACAGAGACAACAATCACATGACAGGGACACAGAGACAACAATCACAGGACAGGGACACAGAGACAACAATCACAGGACAGGTACACAGAGACAACAATCACATGACAGGTACACAGAGACAACAATCACATGACAGGGACACAGAGACAACAATCACAGGACAGGTACACAGAGACAACAATCACATGACAGGTACACAGAGACAACAATCACATGACAGGGACACAGAGACAACTATCACAGGACAGGGACACAGAGACAACAATCACAGGACAGGGACACAGAGACAACAATCACAGGACAGGTACACAGAGACAACAATCACATGACAGGTACACAGAGACAACAATCACATGACAGGGACACAGAGACAACAATCACATGACAGGTACACAGAGACAACAATCACATGACAGGTACACAGAGACAACAATCACATGACAGGGACACAGAGACAACAATCACATGACAGGTACACAGAGACAACAATCACATGACAGGGACACAGAGTCAACAATCACAGGACAGGGACACAGAGACAACAATCACAGGACAGGGACACAGAGACAACAATCACATGACAGGGACACAGAGACAACAATCACAGGACAGGGACACAGAGACAACAATCACAGGACAGGTACACAGAGACAACAATCACAGGACAGGGACACAGAGACAACAATCACAGGACAGGGACACAGAGACAACAATCACATGACAGGGACACAGAGACAACAATCACAGGACAGGGACACAGAGACAACAATCACATGACAGGGACACAGAGACAACAATCACATGACAGGTACACAGAGACAACAATCACATGACAGGGACACAGAGACAACAATCACATGACAGGTACACAGAGACAACAATCACAGGACAGGGACACATAGACAACAATCACAGGACAGGGACACAGAGACAACAATCACAGGACAGGGACACAGAGACAACAATCACATGACAGGTACACAGAGACAACAATCACAGGACAGGGACACAGAGACAACAATCACATGACAGGTACACAGAGACAACAATCACATGACAGGGACACAGAGACAACAATCACATGACAGGGACACAGAGACAACAATCACATGACAGGTACACAGAGACAACAATCACAGGACAGAGACAACAATCACATGACAGAGACAACGATCACATGACAGGGACACAGAGACAACAATCACAGGACAGAGACAACAATCACAGGACAGGGACACAGAGACAACAATCACAGGACAGGTACACAGAGACAACAATCACAGGACAGAGACAACAATCACATGACAGAGACAACAATCACATGACAGGGACACAGAGACAACAATCACAGGACAGGGACACAGAGACAACAATCACAGGACAGAGACAACAATCACATGACAGAGACAACAATCACAGGACAGGGACACAGAGACAACAATCACAGGACAGGGACACAGAGACAACAATCACATGACAGGTACACAGAGACAACAATCACATGACAGGGACACAGAGACAACAATCACATGACAGGTACACAGAGACAACAATCACATGACAGGGACACAGAGACAACAATCACATGACAGGGACACAGACAACAATGACATGACAGGTACACAGAGACAACAATCACAGGACAGGGACACAGAGACAACAATCACATGACAGAGACAACAATCACAGGACAGGGACACAGAGACAACAATCACAGGACAGGGACACAGACAACAATCACATGACAGAGACAACAATCACAGGACAGGGACACAGACAACAATCACAGGACAGGGACACAGACAACAATCACATGACAGAGACAACAATCACAGGACAGGGACACAGACAACAATCACATGACAGGTACACAGAGACAACAATCACATGACAGGGACACAGAGACAACAATCACATGACAGGGACACAGAGACAACAATCACATGACAGGGACACAGAGACAACAATCACAGGACAGGGACACATAGACAACAATCACATGACAGAGACAACAATCACAGGACAGGGACACAGAGACAACAATCACAGGACAGGGACACAGAGACAACAATCACATGACAGGGACACAGAGACAACAATCACAGGACAGGTACACAGAGACAACAATCACATGACAGGTACACAGAGACAACAATCACATGACAGGGACACAGAGACAACAATCACAGGACAGGGACACAGAGACAACAATCACATGACAGGTACACAGAGACAACAATCACATGACAGGTACACAGAGACAACAATCACAGGACAGGTACACAGAGACAACAATCACAGGACAGGGACACAGAGACAACAATCACATGACAGGGACACAGAGACAACAATCACATGACAGGGACACAGAGACAACAATCACAGGACAGGGACACAGAGACAACAATCACAGGACAGGGACAGAGACAACAATCACATGACAGGTACACAGAGACAACAATCACAGGACAGGGACACAGAGACAACAATCACAGGACAGGGACACAGAGACAACAATCACATGACAGGTACACAGAGACAACAATCACATGACAGGGACACAGAGACAACAATCACAGGACAGGGACACAGAGACAACAATCACATGACAGGGACACAGAGACAACAATCACATGACAGGGACACAGAGACAACAATCACATGACAGGGACACAGAGACAACAATCACATGACAGGTACACAGAGACAACAATCACATGACAGGGACACAGAGACAACAATCACATGACAGGTACACAGAGACAACAATCACATGACAGGGACACAGAGACAACAATCACATGACAGGTACACAGAGACAACAATCACAGGACAGGTACACAGAGACAACAATCACAGGACAGGGACACAGAGACAACAATCACATGACAGGGACACAGAGACAACAATCACATGACAGGGACACAGAGACAACAATCACATGACAGGGACACAGAGACAACAATCACATGACAGGGACACAGAGACAACAATCACATGACAGGGACACAGAGACAACAATCACATGACAGGTACACAGAGACAACAATCACATGACAGGGACACAGAGACAACAATCACATGACAGGGACACAGAGACAACAATCACATGACAGGGACACAGAGACAACAATCACAGGACAGGTACACAGAGACAACAATCACAGGACAGGGACACAGAGACAACAATCACACAGAGACAACAATCACAGGACAGGGACACAGAGACAACAATCAC
The DNA here is from genome assembly GCF_029220125.1 of Pseudoliparis swirei. Taxonomy (NCBI): domain Eukaryota; kingdom Metazoa; phylum Chordata; class Actinopteri; order Perciformes; family Liparidae; genus Pseudoliparis; species Pseudoliparis swirei. Next base: position 857,401 of record NC_079399.1, on the reverse strand, counting down.
ATGACAGGGACACAGAGACAACAATCACAGGACAGGGACACAGAGACAACAATCACATGACAGGGACACAGAGACAACAATCACATGACAGGTACACAGAGACAACAATCACAGGACAGGTACACAGAGACAACAATCACAGGACAGGGACACAGAGACAACAATCACATGACAGGGACACAGAGACAACAATCACATGACAGGGACACAGAGACAACAATCACAGGACAGGTACACAGAGACAACAATCACATGACAGGTACACAGAGACAACAATCACAGGACAGGGACACAGAGACAACAATCACATGACAGGGACACAGAGACAACAATCACAGGACAGGTACACAGAGACAACAATCACATGACAGAGACAACAATCACAGGACAGGGACACAGAGACAACAATCACATGACAGGGACACAGAGACAACAATCACATGACAGGGACACAGAGACAACAATCACAGGACAGGGACACAGAGACAACAATCACATGACAGGGACACAGAGACAACAATCACATGACAGGTACACAGAGACAACAATCACAGGACAGGTACACAGAGACAACAATCACATGACAGGTACACAGAGACAACAATCACATGACAGGGACACAGAGACAACAATCACATGACAGGTACACAGAGACAACAATCACAGGACAGGGACACAGAGACAACAATCACATGACAGGGACACAGAGACAACAATCACATGACAGGACACAGAGACAACAATCACAGGACAGGGACAGAGACAACAATCACAGGACAGGGACACAGAGACAACAATCACAGACAGGGACACAGAGACAACAATCACATGACAGGGACACAGAGACAACAATCACAGGACAGGGACACAGAGACAACAATCACAGGACAGGGACACAGAGACAACAATCACAGGACAGGGACACAGAGACAACAATCACATGACAGGACACAGAGACAACAATCACATGACAGGGACAGAGACAACCACAGGACAGGCATGACAGGGACACAGAGACAACACACACAGAGACAACAATCAACAGAGACAACAATCAGCATGACAGGGAGACAACAATCACATGACAGGGACAGAGACAACAATCACATGACAGGGACACAGAGACAACAATCACAGGACAGGGACACAGAGACAACAATCACAGGACAGGTACACAGAGACAACAATCACAGGACAGGTACACAGAGACAACAATCACATGACAGGGACACAGAGACAACAATCACAGGACAGGGACACAGAGACAACAATCACAGGACAGGGACACAGAGACAACAATCACATGACAGGGACACAGAGACAACAATCACAGGACAGGGACACAGAGACAACAATCACAGGACAGGGACACAGAGACAACAATCACATGACAGGACACAGAGACAACAATCACAGGACAGGGACACAGAGACAATCACAGGACAGGATCACAGAGACAACAATCACATGACAGGGACACAGAGACAACAATCACATGACAGGGACACAGAGACAACAATCACATGACAGGGACACAGAGACAACAATCACAGGACAGGGACACAGAGACAACAATCACAGGACAGGGACACAGAGACAACAATCACATGACAGGGACACAGAGACAACAATCATGACAGGGACACAGAGACAACAATCACAGGACAGGGACACAGAGACAACAATCACATGACAGGGACACAGAGACAACAATCACATGACAGGTACACAGAGACAACAATCACAGGACAGGGACACAGAGACAACAATCACATGACAGGGACACAGAGACAACAATCACAGGACAGGTACACAGAGACAACAATCACAGGACAGGTACACAGAGACAACAATCACATGACAGGGACACAGAGACAACAATCACATGACAGGTACACAGAGACAACAATCACATGACAGGGACACAGAGACAACAATCACAGGACAGGTACACAGAGACAACAATCACAGGACAGGGACACAGACACAATCACATGACAGGTACACAGAGACAACAATCACATGACAGGTACACAGAGACAACAATCACATGACAGGGACACAGAGACAACAATCACAGGACAGGTACACAGAGACAACAATCACAGGACAGGGACACAGAGACAACAATCACATGACAGGGACACAGAGACAACAATCACATGACAGGGACACAGAGACAACAATCACATGACAGGTACACAGAGACAACAATCACAATCAATAAGCAAGACAGAAACAGAATACACGTTGAGAGCACACTTGTTCACAGTTTTCAACACACACAATGACATCTTTTATTTTCCAGAGCTGTGTTGTCATAGTTGGTGTCTCGTCACATGTCAGGTGGTCTGGCTCCTCCTGCGGTCCTGAGTCCTCATCCAGGCCTCGGAGGCGTCCTCATCTCCCGTCTCCTGGCCTTCATGTCGGGCGTCTAAAGAACTCCGGTTTGATCTCATCGGTTACAGAACACACACGCGGTCCACCCCGAGCGCTCTCGTCGTGGATCGCCTCAAACGTCGCCGCTCGGTTCAAAACCTACGGGAACCTTCACAGATCTGCTTCCCCGGTTTTGCCCAAAGGCAAAAAGACATAAATGAGTTGGTGGTGCGAAACCAACGGATGCCGACTGAACGCTGAAGCACGTCATGAAGATTGAGAGGGGGAGGAGCTACGGAACCATTCACTCATTTGACCATCAGCTAGTCTGAACCGTTGTGAAATGAACCACACTGTCCCGTTAGCTCACGGTTTAGCCTCTACACTGTCCCGTTAGCTCACGGTTTAGCCTCTACACTGTCCCGTTAGCTCACGGTTTAGCCTCCACACTGTCCCGTTAGCTCACGGTTTAGCCTCTACACTGTCCCGTTAGCTCACGGTTTAGCCTCTACACTGTCCCGTTAGCTCACGGTTTAGCCTCCACACTGTCCCGTTAGCTCACGGTTTAGCCTCTACACTGTCCCGTTAGCTCACGGTTTAGCCTCTACACTGTCCCATTAGCTCACGGTTTAGCCTCTACTGTCCCGTTAGCTCACGGTTTAGCCTCTACACTGTCCCATTAGCTCACGGTTTAGCCTCTACACTGTCCCGTTAGCTCACCAGTTCAGCTTCTACATGAACCGTTAGCTCATCAATTCAGCTTCTACATGAACCGTTAGCTCACCAGTTCAGCTTCTACATGAACCGTTAGCTCACCAGTTCAGCTTCTACATGAACCGTTAGCTCACCAGTTCAGCTTCTACATGAACCGTTAGCTCACCAGTTCAGCTTCTACATGAACCGTTAGCTCACCAGTTCAGCTTCTACATGAACCGTTAGCTCATCAGTTCAGCTTCTACATGAACCGTTAGCTCATCAGTTCAGCTTCTACATGAACCGTTAGCTCATCAGTTCAGCTTCTACATGAACCGTTAGCTCACCAGTTCAGCTTCTACATGAACCGTTAGCTCATCAGTTCAGCTTCTACATGAACCGTTAGCTCACCAGTTCAGCTTCTACATGAACCGTTAGCCCAACTGATTCATAACTGAACCAACCTGTTAATGCGGATGAAATGAACCTTTTGAGTTGGTTTAACTCGTTAATTTCAGCTAATCTGGGCTACATAACCATGCTAACATGGCTAAACTGCCCGCTAGCCGTACCTAGCCGTTGTAGCCAGATGGACAGAACAGACGCCATCTCTGGGTCCAGTTGGTTCTTAGTAGACCTCCAAAGTGAACCTTGAGCTACCAGATCTTAACCGCTATGTTCAATGAAACCATGAAACCAGTTTGAGCCTCCAGACCAGCGCTCGGGGCCCTCGGGGCCCTCGGGCTCTTCCGGTGACCATATGGCTCCCAGACAATTTTGAGTTTAAAACAAACAATGTCCGCCCCCCGTCAAGTTCTCTCGCCCAGATGACAGCAGCAGGACGTCAGGCCCTCCTGACAGACGTCTTGGGTCGTTATTAAAGGGAAGGTCTGTTGGCCTCTCTGTGTGTGTGTGTGTGTGTGTGTGTGTGTGTGTGTGTGTGTGTGTGTGTGTGTGTGTGTGTGTGTGTGTGTGTGTGTCGCGGTAACTCTTCTCCGCTCTCCGTCTTGCTGCAGAGCTCCATGATGCCGGCGGGGCGGAGCAAAGAAAAAAACAAGCTGGGTCCCGGAGGTCTCTGGGTCCTGGAGGTCTCTGGGTCCTGGAGGTCTCTGGGTCTCTGGGTCCTGGAGGTCTCTGGGTCTCTGGGTCCTGGAGGTCTCTGGGTCCCGGAGGTCTCTGGGTCCTGGAGGTCTCTGGGTCCCGGAGGTCTCTGGGTCCTGGAAAATCTCCTTTAAAAGGGGGGCCCCGGGGAATCATGGGGGAAAGGCACCCGGGGTGTTCGCCCGGGCGGGGAGGGGGCGGGGCCCGGGAGGAGGCGGGTTGGGGCGGCCGGCCCCCAGGGCCCCCCCCTCCGGGGGGGGCCCGGGGGCCCACAGGGTCAGGGGGACGAAACCCCCCCCGGGGGCCCCGAACCCTTCGCCTTGGGGCCCCGGGGGGAAAAAGGGGGCCCGGGTTCGGGGAGGCCCCCGGCCGGCCCCTCTTTGGGCCCCTCCCCCCCGGGCTTGGCCCCCCCTCCGGGGCTCCCGGGGGGCCCCCTTTCGGCAGGAGGGGAAAGCCCCCCAAGGGGGGGGGAGCCGGGTGGGGGGAGGGGGCCCCCAACCCCCGGGGAAGGAGGTTGGGGCTTGGGGGCGAAACCCCCCCAACCCCCCAAAAGGCCCTTTAGTTTAAAAAAGGGGGAACCCCCCAAAGGGCCCCTTCCCCCCCTTTTAAGGGAAAAACCGTTACCCCCAACCCTTCGGGGGTGGGGAAAGGGGGGGGGGGGACCCAAACAACAGGCGTTTTAGTTTAAATTTAAAAAAAAAAAAAAAAAACAAAAGGGGGGGGGTCCTCTAAGGAAAGAACCGTACATTACTTCTGCTGGAGGCGACCAACAACAGGCGTTGGTTTAATAAAGAACAAAAGGCGTCTCTAAGGAAAGAACCGTGCATTACTTCTGCTGGAGGCGACCAACAACAGGCGTTTGGTTTAATAAAGAACAAAGGCGTCTCTAAGGAAAGAACCGTACATTACTTCTGCTGGAGGGCGACCAACAACAGGCGTTTAGTTTAATAAAGAACAAAGGCGTCTCTAAGGAAAGAACCGTACATTACTTCTGCTGGAGGCGACCAACAACAGGCGTTTAGTTTAATAAAGAACAAAAGGCGTCTCTAAGGAAAGAACCGTACATTACTTCTGCTGGAGGCGACCAGCAACAGGCGTTTAGTTTAATAAAGAACAAGGCGTCTCTAAGGAAAGAACCGTACATTACTTCTGCTGGAGGCGACCAACAACAGGCGTTTGGTTTAATAAAGAACAAAGGCGTCTCTAAGGAAAGAACCGTGCATTACTTCTGCTGGAGGCGACCAACAACAGGCGTTTGGTTTAATAAAGAACAAAGGCGTCTCTAAGGAAAGAACCGTACATTACTTCTGCTGGAGGGCGACCAACAACAGGCGTTTGGTTTAATAAAGAACAAAGGCGTCTCTAAGGAAAGAACCGTACATTACTTCTGCTGGAGGCGACCAACAACAGGCGTTTGGTTTAATAAAGAACAAAGGCGTCTCTAAGGAAAGAACCGTACATTACTTCTGCTGGAGGCGACCAACAACAGGCGTTTAGTTTAATAAAGAACAAAGGCGTCTCTAAGGAAAGAACCGTACATTACTTCTGCTGGAGGCGACCAACAACAGGCGTTTAGTTTAATAAAGAACAAAGCGTCTCTAAGGAAAGAACCGTACATTACTTCTGCTGGAGGCGACCAACAACAGGCGTTTAGTTTAATAAAGAACAAAGGCGTCTCTAAGGAAAGAACCGTACATTACTTCTGCTGGAGGCGACCAACAACAGGCGTTTGGTTTAATAAAGAACAAAAGGCGTCTCTAAGGAAAGAACCGTACATTACTTCTGCTGGAGGCGACCAACAACAGGCGTTTGGTTTAATAAAGAACAAAGGCGTCTCTAAGGAAAGAACCGTACATTACTTCTGCTGGAGGCGACCAACAACAGGCGTTTGGTTTAATAAAGAACAAAGGCGTCTCTAAGGAAAGAACCGTACATTACTTCTGCTGGAGGCGACCAACAACAGGCGTTTAGTTTAATAAAGAACAAAAGGCGTCTCTAAGGAAAGAACCGTACATTACTTCTGCTGGAGGGCGACCAACAACAGGCGTTTAGTTTAATAAAGAACAAAAGGCGTCTCTAAGGAAAGAACCGTACATTACTTCTGCTGGAGGCGACCAACAACAGGCGTTTAGTTTAATAAAGAACAAAAGGCGTCTCTAAGGAAAGAACCGTACATTACTTCTGCTGGAGGCGACCAACAACAGGCGTTTGGTTTAATAAGAACAAAGGCGTCTCTAAGGAAAGAACCGTACATTACTTCTGCTGGAGGCGACCAACAACAGGCGTTTAGTTTAATAAAGAACAAAGGCGTCTCTAAGGAAAGAACCGTGCATTACTTCTGCTGGAGGGCGACCAACAACAGGCGTTTAGTTTAATAAAGAACAAAGGCGTCTCTAAGGAAAGAACCGTACATTACTTCTGCTGGAGGCGACCAACAACAGGCGTTTGGTTTAATAAAGAACAAAGGCGTCTCTAAGGAAGAACCGTACATTACTTCTGCTGGAGGCGACCAACAACAGGCGTTTGGTTTAATAAAGAACAAAGGCGTCTCTAAGGAAAGAACCGTACATTACTTCTGCTGGAGGCGACCAACAACAGGCGTTTAGTTTAATAAAGAACAAAGGCGTCTCTAAGGAAAGAACCGTACATTACTTCTGCTGGAGGCGACCAACAACAGGCGTTTAGTTTAATAAAGAACAAAGGCGTCTCTAAGGAAAGAACCGTACATTACTTCTGCTGGAGGCGACCAACAACAGGCGTTTAGTTTAATAAAGAACAAAAGGCGTCTCTAAGGAAAGAACCGTACATTACTTCTGCTGGAGGGCGACCAACAACAGGCGTTTGGTTTAATAAAGAACAAAGGCGTCTCTAAGGAAAGAACCGTACATTACTTCTGCTGGAGGCGACCAACAACAGGCGTTTAGTTTAATAAAGAACAAAGGCGTCTCTAAGGAAAGAACCGTACATTACTTCTGCTGGAGGCGACCAACAACAGGCGTTTAGTTTAATAAAGAACAAAGGCGTCTCTAAGGAAAGAACCGTACATTACTTCTGCTGGAGGCGACCAACAACAGGCGTTTGGTTTAATAAAGAACAAGGCGTCTCTAAGGAAAGAACCGTACATTACTTCTGCTGGAGGCGACCAACAACAGGCGTTTGGTTTAATAAAGAACAAAGGCGTCTCTAAGGAAAGAACCGTACATTACTTCTGCTGGAGGCGACCAACAACAGGCGTTTGGTTTAATAAAGAACAAAGGCGTCTCTAAGGAAAGAACCGTACATTACTTCTGCTGGAGGCGACCAACAACAGGCGTTTAGTTTAATAAAGAACAAAAGCGTCTCTAAGGAAAGAACCGTACATTACTTCTGCTGGAGGCGACCAACAACAGGCGTTTGGTTTAATAAAGAACAAAGCGTCTCTAAGGAAAGAACCGTACATTACTTCTGCTGGAGGGCGACCAACAACAGGCGTTTGGTTTAATAAAGAACAAAGCGTCTCTAAGGAAAGAACCGTACATTACTTCTGCTGGAGGCGACCAACAACAGGCGTTTAGTTTAATAAAGAACAAAGGCGTCTCTAAGGAAAGAACCGTACATTACTTCTGCTGGAGGCGACCAACAACAGGCGTTTAGTTTAATAAAGAACAAAGCGTCTCTAAGGAAAGAACCGTACATTACTTCTGCTGGAGGCGACCAACAACAGGCGTTTGGTTTAATAAAGAACAAAGGCGTCTCTAAGGAAAGAACCGTACATTACTTCTGCTGGAGGCGACCAACAACAGGCGTTTAGTTTAATAAAGAACAAAGGCGTCTCTAAGGAAAGAACCGTACATTACTTCTGCTGGAGGCGACCAACAACAGGCGTTTGGTTTAATAAAGAACAAAGGCGTCTCTAAGGAAAGAACCGTACATTACTTCTGCTGGAGGCGACCAACAACAGGCGTTTAGTTTAATAAAGAACAAAGGCGTCTCTAAGGAAAGAACCGTACATTACTTCTGCTGGAGGCGACCAACAACAGGCGTTTGGTTTAATAAAGAACAAAGGCGTCTCTAAGGAAAGAACCGTACATTACTTCTGCTGGAGGCGACCAACAACAGGCGTTTGGTTTAATAAAGAACAAAGGCGTCTCTAAGGAAAGAACCGTACATTACTTCTGCTGGAGGGCGACCAACAACAGGCGTTTAGTTTAATAAAGAACAAAGGCGTCTCTAAGGAAAGAACCGTACATTACTTCTGCTGGAGGCGACCAACAACAGGCGTTTGGTTTAATAAAGAACAAAGGCGTCTCTAAGGAAAGAACCGTACATTACTTCTGCTGGAGGCGACCAACAACAGGCGTTTAGTTTAATAAAGAACAAAAGGCGTCTCTAAGGAAAGAACCGTACATTACTTCTGCTGGAGGCGACCAACAACAGGCGTTTGGTTTAATAAAGAACAAAAGGCGTCTCTAAGGAAAGAACCGTACATTACTTCTGCTGGAGGGCGACCAACAACAGGCGTTTAGTTTAATAAAGAACAAAGGCGTCTCTAAGGAAAGAACCGTACATTACTTCTGCTGGAGGGCGACCAACAACAGGCGTTTGGTTTAATAAAGAACAAAGGCGTCTCTAAGGAAAGAACCGTACATTACTTCTGCTGGAGGCGACCAACAACAGGCGTTTGGTTTAATAAAGAACAAAAGCGTCTCTAAGGAAAGAACCGTACATTACTTCTGCTGGAGGCGACCAACAACAGGCGTTTGGTTTAATAAAGAACAAAAGGCGTCTCTAAGGAAAGAACCGTACATTACTTCTGCTGGAGGCGACCAACAACAGGCGTTTAGTTTAATAAAGAACAAAGCGTCTCTAAGGAAAGAACCGTACATTACTTCTGCTGGAGGCGACCAACAACAGGCGTTTAGTTTAATAAAGAACAAAGCGTCTCTAAGGAAAGAACCGTACATTACTTCTGCTGGAGGCGACCAACAACAGGCGTTTGGTTTAATAAAGAACAAAGGCGTCTCTAAGGAAAGAACCGTACATTACTTCTGCTGGAGGCGACCAACAACAGGCGTTTGGTTTAATAAAGAACAAAGGCGTCTCTAAGGAAAGAACCGTACATTACTTCTGCTGGAGGCGACCAACAACAGGCGTTTAGTTTAATAAAGAACAAAAGGCGTCTCTAAGGAAAGAACCGTACATTACTTCTGCTGGAGGCGACCAACAACAGGCGTTTGGTTTAATAAAGAACAAAGGCGTCTCTAAGGAAAGAACCGTACATTACTTCTGCTGGAGGGCGACCAACAACAGGCGTTTGGTTTAATAAAGAACAAAGGCGTCTCTAAGGAAAGAACCGTACATTACTTCTGCTGGAGGCGACCAACAACAGGCGTTTAGTTTAATAAAGAACAAAGGCGTCTCTAAGGAAAGAACCGTACATTACTTCTGCTGGAGGCGACCAACAACAGGCGTTTAGTTTAATAAAGAACAAAGCGTCTCTAAGGAAAGAACCGTACATTACTTCTGCTGGAGGCGACCAACAACAGGCGTTTGGTTTAATAAAGAACAAAGGCGTCTCTAAGGAAAGAACCGTACATTACTTCTGCTGGAGGCGACCAACAACAGGCGTTTAGTTTAATAAAGAACAAAGGCGTCTCTAAGGAAAGAACCGTACATTACTTCTGCTGGAGGCGACCAACAACAGGCGTTTAGTTTAATAAAGAACAAAGGCGTCTCTAAGGAAAGAACCGTACATTACTTCTGCTGGAGGGCGACCAACAACAGGCGTTTAGTTTAATAAAGAACAAAGGCGTCTCTAAGGAAAGAACCGTACATTACTTCTGCTGGAGGCGACCAACAACAGGCGTTTAGTTTAATAAAGAACAAAGGCGTCTCTAAGGAAAGAACCGTACATTACTTCTGCTGGAGGCGACCAACAACAGGCGTTTGGTTTAATAAAGAACAAAGGCGTCTCTAAGGAAAGAACCGTACATTACTTCTGCTGGAGGCGACCAACAACAGGCGTTTAGTTTAATAAAGAACAAAGCGTCTCTAAGGAAAGAACCGTACATTACTTCTGCTGGAGGCGACCAACAACAGGCGTTTAGTTTAATAAAGAACAAAGGCGTCTCTAAGGAAAGAACCGTACATTACTTCTGCTGGAGGCGACCAACAACAGGCGTTTAGTTTAATAAAGAACAAAGGCGTCTCTAAGGAAAGAACCGTACATTACTTCTGCTGGAGGCGACCAACAACAGGCGTTTAGTTTAATAAAGAACAAAGGCGTCTCTAAGGAAAGAACCGTACATTACTTCTGCTGGAGGCGACCAACAACAGGCGTTTGGTTTAATAAAGAACAAAGGCGTCTCTAAGGAAAGAACCGTACATTACTTCTGCTGGAGGGCGACCAACAACAGGCGTTTGGTTTAATAAAGAACAAAGGCGTCTCTAAGGAAAGAACCGTACATTACTTCTGCTGGAGGGCGACCAACAACAGGCGTTTGGTTTAATAAAGAACAAAGGCGTCTCTAAGGAAAGAACCGTACATTACTTCTGCTGGAGGGCGACCAACAACAGGCGTTTGGTTTAATAAAGAACAAAGGCGTCTCTAAGGAAAGAACCGTACATTACTTCTGCTGGAGGGCGACCAACAACAGGCGTTTAGTTTAATAAAGAACAAAAGGCGTCTCTAAGGAAAGAACCGTACATTACTTCTGCTGGAGGCGACCAACAACAGGCGTTTAGTTTAATAAAGAACAAAAGCGTCTCTAAGGAAAGAACCGTACATTACTTCTGCTGGAGGCGACCAACAACAGGCGTTTAGTTTAATAAAGAACAAAAGCGTCTCTAAGGAAAGAACCGTACATTACTTCTGCTGGAGGCGACCAACAACAGGCGTTTAGTTTAATAAAGAACAAAGGCGTCTCTAAGGAAAGAACCGTACATTACTTCTGCTGGAGGCGACCAACAACAGGCGTTTAGTTTAATAAAGAACAAAGCGTCTCTAAGGAAAGAACCGTACATTACTTCTGCTGGAGGGCGACCAACAACAGGCGTTTAGTTTAATAAAGAACAAAGGCGTCTCTAAGGAAAGAACCGTACATTACTTCTGCTGGAGGCGACCAACAACAGGCGTTTAGTTTAATAAAGAACAAAGGCGTCTCTAAGGAAAGAACCGTACATTACTTCTGCTGGAGGCGACCAACAACAGGCGTTTAGTTTAATAAAGAACAAAGGCGTCTCTAAGGAAAGAACCGTACATTACTTCTGCTGGAGGCGACCAACAACAGGCGTTTGGTTTAATAAAGAACAAAGCGTCTCTAAGGAAAGAACCGTACATTACTTCTGCTGGAGGCGACCAACAACAGGCGTTTGGTTTAATAAAGAACAAAGGCGTCTCTAAGGAAAGAACCGTACATTACTTCTGCTGGAGGCGACCAACAACAGGCGTTTAGTTTAATAAAGAACAAAGCGTCTCTAAGGAAAGAACCGTACATTACTTCTGCTGGAGGGCGACCAACAACAGGCGTTTAGTTTAATAAAGAACAAAGGCGTCTCTAAGGAAAGAACCGTACATTACTTCTGCTGGAGGCGACCAACAACAGGCGTTTAGTTTAATAAAGAACAAAGGCGTCTCTAAGGAAAGAACCGTACATTACTTCTGCTGGAGGCGACCAACAACAGGCGTTTGGTTTAATAAAGAACAAAAGGCGTCTCTAAGGAAAGAACCGTACATTACTTCTGCTGGAGGGCGACCAACAACAGGCGTTTAGTTTAATAAAGAACAAAGGCGTCTCTAAGGAAAGAACCGTACATTACTTCTGCTGGAGGCGACCAACAACAGGCGTTTGGTTTAATAAAGAACAAAGGCGTCTCTAAGGAAAGAACCGTACATTACTTCTGCTGGAGGCGACCAACAACAGGCGTTTAGTTTAATAAAGAACAAAGGCGTCTCTAAGGAAAGAACCGTACATTACTTCTGCTGGAGGCGACCAACAACAGGCGTTTAGTTTAATAAAGAACAAAGGCGTCTCTAAGGAAAGAACCGTACATTACTTCTGCTGGAGGCGACCAACAACAGGCGTTTAGTTTAATAAAGAACAAAAGCGTCTCTAAGGAAAGAACCGTACATTACTTCTGCTGGAGGCGACCAACAACAGGCGTTTGGTTTAATAAAGAACAAAGGCGTCTCTAAGGAAAGAACCGTACATTACTTCTGCTGGAGGCGACCAACAACAGGCGTTTAGTTTAATAAAGAACAAAGGCGTCTCTAAGGAAAGAACCGTACATTACTTCTGCTGGAGGCGACCAACAACAGGCGTTTGGTTTAATAAAGAACAAAGGCGTCTCTAAGGAAAGAACCGTACATTACTTCTGCTGGAGGCGACCAACAACAGGCGTTTAGTTTAATAAAGAACAAAGGCGTCTCTAAGGAAAGAACCGTACATTACTTCTGCTGGAGGCGACCAACAACAGGCGTTTAGTTTAATAAAGAACAAAGGCGTCTCTAAGGAAAGAACCGTACATTACTTCTGCTGGAGGGCGACCAACAACAGGCGTTTAGTTTAATAAAGAACAAAAGCGTCTCTAAGGAAAGAACCGTACATTACTTCTGCTGGAGGCGACCAACAACAGGCGTTTAGTTTAATAAAGAACAAAGCGTCTCTAAGGAAAGAACCGTACATTACTTCTGCTGGAGAGGCGACCAACAACAGGCGTTTAGTTTAATAAAGAACAAAAGGCGTCTCTAAGGAAAGAACCGTACATTACTTCTGCTGGAGGCGACCAACAACAGGCGTTTGGTTTAATAAAGAACAAAAGGCGTCTCTAAGGAAAGAACCGTACATTACTTCTGCTGGAGGGCGACCAACAACAGGCGTTTAGTTTAATAAAGAACAAAGGCGTCTCTAAGGAAAGAACCGTACATTACTTCTGCTGGAGGCGACCAACAACAGGCGTTTAGTTTAATAAAGAACAAAGGCGTCTCTAAGGAAAGAACCGTACATTACTTCTGCTGGAGGGCGACCAACAACAGGCGTTTGGTTTAATAAAGAACAAAAGGCGTCTCTAAGGAAAGAACCGTACATTACTTCTGCTGGAGGCGACCAACAACAGGCGTTTAGTTTAATAAAGAACAAAGGCGTCTCTAAGGAAAGAACCGTACATTACTTCTGCTGGAGGCGACCAACAACAGGCGTTTGGTTTAATAAAGAACAAAAGCGTCTCTAAGGAAAGAACCGTACATTACTTCTGCTGGAGGCGACCAACAACAGGCGTTTGGTTTAATAAAGAACAAAAGCGTCTCTAAGGAAAGAACCGTACATTACTTCTGCTGGAGGCGACCAACAACAGGCGTTTGGTTTAATAAAGAACAAAGGCGTCTCTAAGGAAAGAACCGTACATTACTTCTGCTGGAGGCGACCAACAACAGGCGTTTGGTTTAATAAAGAACAAAGGCGTCTCTAAGGAAAGAACCGTACATTACTTCTGCTGGAGGGCGACCAACAACAGGCGTTTAGTTTAATAAAGAACAAAAGCGTCTAAGGAAAGAACCGTACATTACTTCTGCTGGAGGCGACCAACAACAGGCGTTTAGTTTAATAAAGAACAAAGGCGTCTCTAAGGAAAGAACCGTACATTACTTCTGCTGGAGGGCGACCAACAACAGGCGTTTGGTTTAATAAAGAACAAAGCGTCTCTAAGGAAAGAACCGTACATTACTTCTGCTGGAGGCGACCAACAACAGGCGTTTGGTTTAATAAAGAACAAAGGCGTCTCTAAGGAAAGAACCGTACATTACTTCTGCTGGAGGCGACCAACAACAGGCGTTTAGTTTAATAAAGAACAAAAGGCGTCTCTAAGGAAAGAACCGTACATTACTTCTGCTGGAGGCGACCAACAACAGGCGTTTAGTTTAATAAAGAACAAAGGCGTCTCTAAGGAAAGAACCGTACATTACTTCTGCTGGAGGCGACCAACAACAGGCGTTTGGTTTAATAAAGAACAAAAGCGTCTTGAAGGAAAGAACCGTACATTACTTCTGCTGGAGGCGACCAACAACAGGCGTTTAGTTTAATAAAGAACAAAGGCGTCTCTAAGGAAAGAACCGTACATTACTTCTGCTGGAGGCGACCAACAACAGGCGTTTAGTTTAATAAAGAACAAAGGCGTCTCTAAGGAAAGAACCGTACATTACTTCTGCTGGAGGGCGACCAACAACAGGCGTTTAGTTTAATAAAGAACAAAAGCGTCTCTAAGGAAAGAACCGTACATTACTTCTGCTGGAGGCGACCAACAACAGGCGTTTGGTTTAATAAAGAACAAAGGCGTCTCTAAGGAAAGAACCGTACATTACTTCTGCTGGAGGCGACCAACAACAGGCGTTTGGTTTAATAAAGAACAAAAGCGTCTCTAAGGAAAGAACCGTACATTACTTCTGCTGGAGGCGACCAACAACAGGCGTTTAGTTTAATAAAGAACAAAGGCGTCTCTAAGGAAAGAACCGTACATTACTTCTGCTGGAGGCGACCAACAACAGGCGTTTAGTTTAATAAAGAACAAGGCGTCTCTAAGGAAAGAACCGTACATTACTTCTGCTGGAGGCGACCAACAACAGGCGTTTGGTTTAATAAAGAACAAAGGCGTCTCTAAGGAAAGAACCGTACATTACTTCTGCTGGAGGCGACCAACAACAGGCGTTTAGTTTAATAAAGAACAAAGGCGTCTCTAAGGAAAGAACCGTACATTACTTCTGCTGGAGGGCGACCAACAACAGGCGTTTAGTTTAATAAAGAACAAAAGCGTCTCTAAGGAAAGAACCGTACATTACTTCTGCTGGAGGGCGACCAACAACAGGCGTTTAGTTTAATAAAGAACAAAGGCGTCTCTAAGGAAAGAACCGTACATTACTTCTGCTGGAGGGCGACCAACAACAGGCGTTTAGTTTAATAAAGAACAAAGGCGTCTCTAAGGAAAGAACCGTACATTACTTCTGCTGGAGGCGACCAACAACAGGCGTTGGTTTAATAAAGAACAAAAGGCGTCTCTAAGGAAAGAACCGTACATTACTTCTGCTGGAGGCGACCAACAACAGGCGTTTGGTTTAATAAAGAACAAAGGCGTCTCTAAGGAAAGAACCGTACATTACTTCTGCTGGAGGCGACCAACAACAGGCGTTTAGTTTAATAAAGAACAAAGGCGTCTCTAAGGAAAGAACCGTACATTACTTCTGCTGGAGGCGACCAACAACAGGCGTTTGGTTTAATAAAGAACAAAAGCGTCTCTAAGGAAAGAACCGTACATTACTTCTGCTGGAGGGCGACCAACAACAGGCGTTTAGTTTAATAAAGAACAAAGCGTCTCTAAGGAAAGAACCGTACATTACTTCTGCTGGAGGCGACCAACAACAGGCGTTTGGTTTAATAAAGAACAAAGGCGTCTCTAAGGAAAGAACCGTACATTACTTCTGCTGGAGGCGACCAACAACAGGCGTTTGGTTTAATAAAGAACAAAGGCGTCTCTAAGGAAAGAACCGTACATTACTTCTGCTGGAGGCGACCAACAACAGGCGTTTGGTTTAATAAAGAACAAAGGCGTCTCTAAGGAAAGAACCGTACATTACTTCTGCTGGAGGCGACCAACAACAGGCGTTTAGTTTAATAAAGAACAAAAGCGTCTCTAAGGAAAGAACCGTACATTACTTCTGCTGGAGGCGACCAACAACAGGCGTTTAGTTTAATAAAGAACAAAGCGTCTCTAAGGAAAGAACCGTACATTACTTCTGCTGGAGGGCGACCAACAACAGGCGTTGGTTTAATAAAGAACAAGGCGTCTCTAAGGAAAGAACCGTACATTACTTCTGCTGGAGGCGACCAACAACAGGCGTTTAGTTTAATAAAGAACAAAGGCGTCTCTAAGGAAAGAACCGTACATTACTTCTGCTGGAGGCGACCAACAACAGGCGTTTAGTTTAATAAAGAACAAAGGCGTCTCTAAGGAAAGAACCGTACATTACTTCTGCTGGAGGCGACCAACAACAGGCGTTTGGTTTAATAAAGAACAAAGGCGTCTCTAAGGAAAGAACCGTACATTACTTCTGCTGGAGGCGACCAACAACAGGCGTTTGGTTTAATAAAGAACAAAGCGTCTCTAAGGAAAGAACCGTACATTACTTCTGCTGGAGGCGACCAACAACAGGCGTTTAGTTTAATAAAGAACAAAGGCGTCTCTAAGGAAAGAACCGTACATTACTTCTGCTGGAGGCGACCAACAACAGGCGTTTGGTTTAATAAAGAACAAAGGCGTCTCTAAGGAAAGAACCGTACATTACTTCTGCTGGAGGCGACCAACAACAGGCGTTGGTTTAATAAAGAACAAAAGGCGTCTCTAAGGAAAGAACCGTACATTACTTCTGCTGGAGGCGACCAACAACAGGCGTTTGGTTTAATAAAGAACAAAGGCGTCTCTAAGGAAAGAACCGTACATTACTTCTGCTGGAGGCGACCAACAACAGGCGTTTAGTTTAATAAAGAACAAAGGCGTCTCTAAGGAAAGAACCGTACATTACTTCTGCTGGAGGCGACCAACAACAGGCGTTTGGTTTAATAAAGAACAAAGGCGTCTCTAAGGAAAGAACCGTGCATTACTTCTGCTGGAGGCGACCAACAACAGGCGTTTAGTTTAATAAAGAACAAAAGGCGTCTCTAAGGAAAGAACCGTACATTACTTCTGCTGGAGGCGACCAACAACAGGCGTTTAGTTTAATAAAGAACAAAGCGTCTCTAAGGAAAGAACCGTACATTACTTCTGCTGGAGGCGACCAACAACAGGCGTTTGGTTTAATAAAGAACAAAAGGCGTCTCTAAGGAAAGAACCGTACATTACTTCTGCTGGAGGCGACCAACAACAGGCGTTTAGTTTAATAAAGAACAAAGGCGTCTCTAAGGAAAGAACCGTACATTACTTCTGCTGGAGGCGACCAACAACAGGCGTTTGGTTTAATAAAGAACAAAGGCGTCTCTAAGGAAAGAACCGTACATTACTTCTGCTGGAGGCGACCAACAACAGGCGTTTAGTTTAATAAAGAACAAAGGCGTCTCTAAGGAAAGAACCGTACATTACTTCTGCTGGAGGCGACCAACAACAGGCGTTTAGTTTAATAAAGAACAAAAGCGTCTCTAAGGAAAGAACCGTACATTACTTCTGCTGGAGGCGACCAACAACAGGCGTTTGGTTTAATAAAGAACAAAAGGCGTCTCTAAGGAAAGAACCGTACATTACTTCTGCTGGAGGCGACCAACAACAGGCGTTTAGTTTAATAAAGAACAAAGGCGTCTCTAAGGAAAGAACCGTACATTACTTCTGCTGGAGGCGACCAACAACAGGCGTTTAGTTTAATAAAGAACAAAGGCGTCTCTAAGGAAAGAACCGTACATTACTTCTGCTGGAGGCGACCAACAACAGGCGTTTGGTTTAATAAAGAACAAAGGCGTCTCTAAGGAAAGAACCGTACATTACTTCTGCTGGAGGCGACCAACAACAGGCGTTTAGTTTAATAAAGAACAAAGGCGTCTCTAAGGAAAGAACCGTACATTACTTCTGCTGGAGGGCGACCAACAACAGGCGTTTAGTTTAATAAAGAACAAAGGCGTCTCTAAGGAAAGAACCGTACATTACTTCTGCTGGAGGCGACCAACAACAGGCGTTTAGTTTAATAAAGAACAAAGGCGTCTCTAAGGAAAGAACCGTACATTACTTCTGCTGGAGGCGACCAACAACAGGCGTTTGGTTTAATAAAGAACAAGGCGTCTCTAAGGAAAGAACCGTACATTACTTCTGCTGGAGGGCGACCAACAACAGGCGTTTAGTTTAATAAAGAACAAAGGCGTCTCTAAGGAAAGAACCGTACATTACTTCTGCTGGAGGGCGACCAACAACAGGCGTTTGGTTTAATAAAGAACAAAAGGCGTCTCTAAGGAAAGAACCGTACATTACTTCTGCTGGAGGCGACCAACAACAGGCGTTTAGTTTAATAAAGAACAAGGCGTCTCTAAGGAAAGAACCGTACATTACTTCTGCTGGAGGCGACCAACAACAGGCGTTTGGTTTAATAAAGAACAAAGGCGTCTCTAAGGAAAGAACCGTACATTACTTCTGCTGGAGGCGACCAACAACAGGCGTTGGTTTAATAAAGAACAAAGGCGTCTCTAAGGGGAAAAAAAAACCCCCCAAAAAAAAAAAAATTTGGTTTTGGGAAAAACCCCCCAAAAAAAACTTTTCCCTAACCCCAAAAAACCCCTTTTTTTAAAAAAGGGGCCCCCGGAAAAAACCCCCTTTCCCTTTTGGGGGGGGTTTGTTTTAAAAAAAAATTTTTAAAAAAAACTTTTCCCCCAAGGCCCAAAACCCCGGGTTTTTTAAAAGCCCGGGGGGGCCCCCCCCCCTTTTTTTGGGGGGCCCCCCCGTTTTTTTCCCCCTTTTTTAAAAAACCGGGGAATTTTCCCGGGGGCCCCCCCCAGGGGTTTTTTTTTAAAAAACCTCCTTGGGAAAAAAAAACCCCCCCCCCAAAAAACCCTTTTTTTAAAAAAAAAACCCCCCAAAAAACCCCTTTTTTTGGAAGGGACCCCCCTTTTTAAAAAAAAATTTTGGGAAAAGAAAATTATTTTCCGGGGGAAAAAAGGGGTTTTTTTTTAAAAAAAAAGGGCCGGGGTTTTTCTTTCCGGGGAAACCCCCCTTTTTTTTTTTAAAAAAAAACCAAAAGGGGAAAAAAAAACCCCCCCCCCAGGGCCACCCAAAAAAAGGGAATTTTTTAAAAAAAACCCCCCTTTTTTGGGGGGAAAAAAAAATTTTTTTTCCCCAAAAATTTTTTTAAAAACCAAAAAACCCAAAAAACCCCCCCCCCTTGGGGGGGAAAAAAAAGGGGTTTTGGGCCAAAGGGGTTTTTTAAAAAAAAAAAAACCCCCAAAATTTTTTCCCAAAAAAACCCCAAAAGGGGCCCCCCTTCCCCCCGGCCCCAAAAAACCCCCCCCCCCTTTTTTTTAAAAAAAAAACCCCCCCCCTTTTTTTCCCGGGGCCCCCCTTTAAAGGGCCCCCCCCCTTTTTTTTTTTTTCCCTTTTGGGGGGGGGGGGGTTTTTTTTTGGGGGGGGGGGTTTTTTTTGGGGGGGGGGGGTTTTGGCCCCCGGGGGGGGAAAAAAAAAATTTTTTTGGGGGGGGCCCCCCCCGGGCCCCGGGTTTGGGCCCGGGCCTTGGGGGCCCCCCTTTTTGGGGGGGGGGGGACCCCCGGGGGGGGCAAGGGGCCCCCCGGGGGGGGGGGGGGGGGGCCCCCCCCCCCCCCCAAAAACCCCCCCTTTTTTTTGGGGGGAAAATTTCCCCGGGGGGGGGGGGGTTTCCCCCCCCCCCCTTGGGGGGAAAAAAAAAAAGGGGGGGAAAGAAAAAAAGGGGGGGAAAACCCCCCCCCCCAGGGGGGTGGCCTGGGGGACCCCGGGGGGAAAAACCCCCCCGGGGGGGGGGCCCCCGGGGGTTTTTAAAAAAGGGCCCGGGGGGGGGGCCCCCCCCCCGGGGGGGGTTTTTTTTTGAAAAAAAAGGGGGGAAAAAAAACCCGGGGCCCCCCCGGGAACCCCCGGGGGGGGGGAAAACCCCCCCCCGGGGGGGGTTGGGGGGAAAAAAGGGGGGGGGCCCCCCCCCCCCCCCCTTGGAAACCCCCAAAAACCCCCCCCAAAACCCGGGCTTTTGGGAAACCCCGGGGGGTTCCGGGGGGGGTTTTTTAAAGGGGGAAAAAAGGGGGGGGGGGGCCCCGGGGGGGGGGGGCCCCGGGGGCGGGGGGGGGAAAAAAAAAAAAGGGGGGGGGTTTTTCCCCCCGGGGGGGGGGGGAGGGGGGGGGGGGGGGGGAAAGGGGGGGGGCCCCCCCCCGGGGGGGGGGAGGTTTTGGGGGGGGGGCCCCCCCCGGGGGGGGAAAAAAAAAAGGGGGGGGCCCCCCCCAAAAAAAAATTTTCCCGGGGGGGGCCCCCCCCCCCCCCAAAAAAAAAGGGGGGCCCCAAAAGGGGTTTTTTTAAAAAAAGGGGGGGGGAAAACCCCCCCCCCCCGGGTTTTAAAAAAGGGGGGGGAAAAAAAAAAAAGGGGGGGAAAAAAAAAAGGGGGGGGCCCAAAAAAACCCTTTAATTTTTTGGGGGGGGAAAAAAAAATTTAAAAAAAAGGGGGGCCAAAAAAAAATTTTTTTGGGGGGGCCCCCAAAAAAAAAAAAAAAGGGGGGAAAAAAAAAGGGTTTTTTTTTGGGGGGAAAAAACCCCCCGGGGAAAAAAAAAAAAAAAGGGGGAAAAACCCTTTTTTTAAAAAAAAAAACCCCCCGGAAAAAATTTTAAAAAAAAACCCCGGGGGGGAAAAAAATTTTTTTAAAAAAAAAAGGGGGAAAAAAAAAAAAAGGGGGGAAAAACCCCTTTTTTTGGGGGCCAAAACCCTTTGGGAAAAAAAAAATTTTGGGGGAAAAACCCAAAAATTTTTTAAAAAAAAAAAGGGCCAAAAAAAAAAACCCTTAAGGGGAAAAAAAAATTTTTTTTTTAAAAAAAAAGGGGGTTTTTTTAAAAAGAAAAATTTTAAAAAAAAACAATTTTTTTTTTAAAAAAAAAAATTTAAAAAAAACAAAAAGGGGGGGGGAAAAAACCCCTTTTTTAAAAAAACAAAATTTTTAAAAAAAAAAAATTTTTTTGGGGGGGAAAAACCCAAAAATTTTTTTAAAAAAAAAAAGGGTTTTTAAAAAAAAAAAAAGGGGGGGGAAAAAACCCCTTTTTTAAAAAAACAAAGGGTTTTTTTAAAAAGAAAAAAACCCCGGGAAAAAAACCCAAAAAATTTTGGGAAAAAAAAAAATTTTTAAAAAAAAAAAATTTTTGGGGGGGAAAAAACCCCTTTTTTAAAAAAACAAAGGGTTTTTAAAAAAAAAAAATTTTTTGGGGGGGCCCAAAAAAAGGGGGGGGAAAAAAAAAAAGGGTTTTTTAAAAAAAAAACTTCCCCGGGAAAAACCGGGGGGAAAAAAAAAAGGGTTTTTTAAAAAAAAAAAAACCCCCAAAAAAAAAAAACCGGGGGGGAAAAAAAAAAAGGCGTTTTTAAAAAAAAAAAATTTTTTTCCCCAAAAAAAGGGGGGGAAAAAAAAAAAGGCGTTTTTAAAAAAAAAAAAACCCCCAAAAAAACCCCCAAAATTTTTTTTTAAAAAAACAAAATTTTTAAAAAGAACCCTTTTTGGGGGCCCCAAAAAAAGGGGGGGAAAAAAAAAAAGCGTTTTTAAAAAAAAAAAATTTTTTTGGGGGGGCCCAAAAAAAGGGGGGGGAAAAAAAAAATTTTTAAAAAAAAAAAATTTTTTTGGGGGGGCCCAAAAAAAGGGGGGGAAAAAAAAAAAGGCGTTTTTAAAAAAAAAAAATTTTTTTGGGGGGGCCCAAAAAAAGGGGGGGAAAAAAAAAAAGGCGTTTTTAAAAAAAAAAAATTTTTTTGGGGGGGCCCAAAAAAAGGGTTTTTTAAAAAAACAAAGGGTTTTTAAAAAAAAAAAATTTTTTGGGGGGGCCCAAAAAAAGGGGGGGGAAAAAAACAAAGGGTTTTTAAAAAGAACCCCTTTGGGAAAAACCGGGGAAAAAAAAAACCTTTTTTTAAAAAAAAAAATTTTTTTGGGGGGCCCCCGGGGGGAAAAAAACCTTTTTTTAAAAAAAAAAACCCTTTTTTGGGGGGGGGGGAAAAAAAAAAAATTTTTTAAAAAAAAAAATTTTTTCCCCCCCCGGGGAAAAAAAAAAAGGGGTTTTAAAAAAAAAAATTTTTTCCCCCCCCGGGGGAAAAAAAAAAATTTTTAAAGGGAAAAAACCCTTTTTTGGGGGGCCCCCGGGGGAAAAAAACCGGGGTTTTAAAAAAAAAAATTTTTTGGGGGGGGGAAAAAGGGGGGAAAAAAACAAATTTTAAAGGGAAAAAACCCTTTTTTGGGGGGCCCCCGGGGGAAAAAAAAAAAAAGGGTTTTAAAAAAAAAAACCCCCCTTTTTTGGGGGGCCCCCGGGGGAAAAAAACCTTTTTTTAAAAAAAAAAACCCTTTTTTGGGGGGCCCCCGGGGAAAAAAAAAAAAAGGGTTTTTTAAAAAAAAAACTTCCCCGGGGAAAAACCCCCGGGGAAAAAAAAAAATTTTTTTTAAAAAAAAAAAAATTTTTTGGGGGGGAAAAAAAAAAAAAAAAAGGGGTTTTAAAAAAAAAAATTTCCCCGGGAACCCCCAAAAATTTTTTTTTTAAAAAAAAAAATTTTTAAAAAAAAAAAATTTTTTGGGGGGGGAAAAAAACCCCTTTTGGGGGAAAAAAAAAAAAGGGTTTTTAAAAAAAAAAAATTTTTGGGGGGGAAAAACCCAAAAATTTTTTAAAAAAAAAAGGCGTTTTTAAAAAAAAAAAATTTTTTTCCCCAAAAAAAGGGGGGGAAAAAAAAAAAGGCGTTTTTAAAAAAAAAAAATTTTTTTGGGAAAAAAAAAACCCCTTTTTAAAAAAAACAAAGGGTTTTTAAAAAAAAAAAATTTTTTGGGGGCCCCCCCCTTTTTTAAAAAAACAAAGGGTTTTTAAAAAAAAAAAATTTTTTGGGGGGGCCCAAAAAAAGGGGGGGAAAAAAAAAAAGGCGTTTTTAAAAAAAAAAAATTTTTTTGGGGGGGCCCAAAAAAAGGGGGGGGAAAAAAAAAAGGGTTTTTTAAAAAAAAAACTTTTTGGGGGGGGGAAAAAGGGGGAAAAAAACCTTTTTTTAAAAAAAAAAACCCTTTTTTGGGGGGCCCCCGGGGGAAAAAAACCCTTTTTTTTAAAAAAAAAAAAATTTTTTGGGGGGGAAAAAGGGGGGAAAAAAAAAAATTTTTTTTAAAAAAAAAAAAATTTTTTGGGGGGGAAAAAGGGGGGAAAAAAACCTTTTTTTAAAAAAAAAAACCCTTTTTTGGGGGGCCCCCGGGGGAAAAAAACCTTTTTTTAAAAAAAAAAACCCTTTTTTGGGGGGCCCCCGGGGGAAAAAAACCTTTTTTTAAAAAAAAAACCCTTTTTTGGGGGGCCCCCGGGGGAAAAAAACCTTTTTTTAAAAAAAAAAACCCTTTTTTCCCCCCCCGGGGGAAAAAAAAAAAGGGGGTTTTAAAAAAAAAAATTTTTTGGGGGGAAAAAACCGGGGAAAAAAAAAAAAAGGGTTTTTTAAAAAAAAAAAAACCCCCAAAAAAACCCCCAAAATTTTTTTTTTAAAAAAAAAATTTTTTAAAAAAAAAAAAACCCCGGGAAAAACCGGGGAAAAAAAAAAAAAGGGTTTTTTAAAAAAAAAACTTTTTCCCCCCCCGGGGGAAAAAAAAAAAAGGGGTTTTAAAAAAAAAATTTTTAAAAAAGCCCCAAAATTTTTTTTTTAAAAAAAAAAATTTTTTAAAAAAAAAAAAACCCCCAAAAAAACCCCCAAAATTTTTTTTTTAAAAAAAAAATTTTTTAAAAAAAAAAAAACCCCCGGGGGGGGAAAAAACCCCTTTTGGGGAAAAAAACAAAGGGTTTTTAAAAAGAACCCTTTTTGGGGGCCCCCAAAATTTTTTTTTTAAAAAAAAAAATTTTTTAAAAAAAAAAAAACCCCCAAAAAAACCCCCAAAATTTTGGGGAAAAAAAAAAATTTTTTTTAAAAAAAAAAAAATTTTTTGGGGGAAAAAAAACCGGGTTTAAAAAAAAAAAAATTTTTTTTAAAAAAAAAAAAATTTTTTGGGGGAAAAAAAGGGGGGAAAAAAAAAAATTTTTTTTAAAAAAAAAAAAATTTTTTGGGGGGGAAAAAGGGGGGAAAAAAAAAAACCTTTTTAAAAAAAAAAAATTTTTTTGGGGGGGCCCAAAAAAAGGGGGGGAAAAAAAAAAAGGCGTTTTTAAAAAAAAAAAAACCCCCAAAAAAACCCAAAAAAAGGGGGGGGAAAAAAAAAATTTTTTAAAAAAAAAAAAACCCCCAAAAAAACCCAAAAAAAGGGGGGGGAAAAAAAAAAAGGCGTTTTTAAAAAAAAAAAATTTTTTGGGGGGGCCCAAAAAAAGGGGGGGAAAAAAAAAAAGGCGTTTTTAAAAAAAAAAAACTTTTTGGGGGCCCAAAAAGGGGGGGGAAAAAAAAAAATTTTTTAAAAAAAAAAAAACCCCCAAAAAAACCCCCAAAATTTTTTTTTTAAAAAAAAAAATTTTTTAAAAAAAAAAAAATTTTTTTAAAAAAAAAAGGGGGGGAAAAAAAACAAAAGGGTTTTTTAAAAAAAAAACTTCCCCGGGAAAAACCGGGGAAAAAAAAAAAAAAAAAAAAAAAAAAAAAAAAAAAAAAAGGGGGTTTTAAAAAAAAAAATTTTTGGGGGGGAAAAAAAAACCCCCAAAAAAAAAAGGGGTTTTTTAAAAAAAAAACCCCCCTTTGGGAAAAAACCGGGGGGAAAAAAAAAGGGGGGAAAAAAAAAGGGTTTTTTTGGGGGGCCCCCGGGGGAAAAAAAAAAAAAAAAAGGGTTTAAAAAACCCCCAAAACCCCCCCAAAAAAAAAAAAAAAAAAAAAAAAAACCCTTTTTAAAAAATTTAAAAAAAGGCGAAAAAAAAAAAAAAAAAAACCCTTTTTAAAAAATTTAAAAAAAGGGGGGAAAAAAAAAAAAAAAAAAACCCAAAAAACCCCCCCAAAAAAAAAAAAAAAAAAAAGGGCCCAAAAAACCCCCCCAAAAAAAAAAAAAAAAAAAAAGGGCCAAAAAACCGGGAAAAAAAGGCGAAAAAAAAAAAAAAAAAAACCCTTTTTAAAAAATTTAAAAAAAGGCGAAAAAAAAAAAAAAAAAAACCCAAAAAACCCCCCCCCCCCAAAAAAAAATAAAAAATAAAAAAAAAAAAAATTTTTTAAAGGGAAAACCCCAAAAATTTTGGAAAAAAGAAAAAAAAAAAATTTTTTTTTGGGGGGGAAAAAAAAGGGTTTTTTAAAAAAAAAAAGGGGGAAAAAAAATTTTTTTTTGGGGGGGAAAAAAAAGGGTTTTTTTAAAAAAAAAAAAGGGGGAAAAAAAATTTTTTTTTGGGGGGAAAAAAAAAAAATTTTTTTAAAAAAAAAAAGGGGGAAAAAAAATTTTTTTTTAAAAAAAAAAAAAAAAATTTTGGAAAAAAGAAAAAAAAGGGGGGGAAAAAAAATTTTTTAAAAAAAAAAAAAAAAATTTTTTTTTAAAAAAGAAAAAAAAAACCCAAAAAACCCCCCCCCCCAAAAAAAAAAAAAAAAAAAAAAAAACCCAAAAAACCCCCCCAAAAAAAAAAAAAAAAAAAAAAACCCTTTTTAAAAAATTTTTTTTTAAAAAAAAAAAAAAAAAAAGGGGAAAAAAACCCAAAAACCCCCCCCCCCGGGGGGGGGGGAAAAAAAAAGGGCCAAAAAACCGGGAAAAAAAGGGAAAAAAAAAAAAAAAAAAGGGGGAGAAAAACCCCCCCCCCCAAAAAAAAAAAAAAAAAAAAAAAAACCCAAAAAACCCCCCCAAAAAAAAAAAAAAAAAAAAAAACCCAAAAAACCGGGAAAACCCCAAAAGGGGCCCAAAAAAGGGGAAAAAAAAAAAAACCCTTTTTAAAAAATTTAAAAAAAAGCGAAAAAAAAAAAAAAAAAAACCCTTTTTAAAAAATTTAAACCCCCCCAAAAAAAAAAAAAAAAAAATTTTAAAAAAAAACCCAAAAAACCCCCCCCGGGGGGGGGAAAAAAAAAAGGTTTTTTAAAAAAAAAAAAAAACCCAAAAACCCCCCGGAAAAAAGGGGGTTTTTTTTTAAAAAACCCAAAAAACCCCCCCCGGGGGGGGGGAAAAAAAAAAGGTTTTTTAAAAAAAAAAACCCCCCGGGGGGGGGGGAAAAAAAAAAGGTTTTTTAAAAAAAAAAATTTTTTTCCCCCAAAACCCCCAAAAAAAAAAAAAAAATTTTTTAAAAAAAAAAACCCCCCGGGGGGGGGGAAAAAAAAAAGGTTTTTAAAAAAAAAAACCCTTTTTTGGGGGGCCCCCGGGGGAAAAAAACCAAATTTTAAAGGGAAAAAAATTTTTTAAAAAAAAAAAAAAAAAAAAAAAGGGGGTTTAAAAAAAAAATTTTTTAAAAAAAAAAAAAAGGGGGAAAAAAAAAAATTTTTTTTAAAAAAAAAGGGTTTTTTGGGGGGGCCCCCGGGGGAAAAAAACCAAAATTTTTAAAAAAAAAAACCCTTTTTTGGGGGGCCCCCGGGGGAAAAAAACCTTTTTTTAAAAAAAAAACCCTTTTTTGGGGGGCCCCCGGGGGAAAAAAGGGGTTTTTTTTTGGAAAAAAGGGTTTTTTTCCCCCCCCCCAAAAAAAAAAAAAAGGGGGTTTTAAAAAAAAAATTTTTTTAAAAAAAAAAAAAAAAAAAAAAAGGGGGAAAAAAAAAACCCTTTTTTGGGGGGCCCCCGGGGGAAAAAAACCAAATTTAAAAAAAAAGGGTTTTTTGGGGGGGAAAAAAGGGGGAAAAAAAAAAATTTTTTTTAAAAAAAAAGGGTTTTTTGGGGGGGAAAAAAGGGGGGAAAAAAAAAAATTTTTTAAAAAAAAAATTTTTTGGGGGGGAAAAAAAAACCCCCAAAAAAAACAAATTTTTAAAAAGAACCCTTTTTTGGGGGGGAAAAAAAAAAAAAAAAGGGGGTTTTAAAAAAAAAATTTTTTAAAAAAAAAAAAGGGGGGGAAAAAAAGGGGGTTTTTAAAAAAAAAACCCTTTTTTGGGGGGCCCCCGGGGGAAAAAAACCAAATTTAAAAAAAAAAGGGTTTTTTGGGGGGGAAAAAAAAACCGGGGGAAAAAAAAAGGGGTTTTTTAAAAAAAAAACCCTTTTTTAAAAAAAAAAAAAAAAAAAAAAAGGGGGTTTTTTAAAAAAAAAAACCCCCCGGGGGGGGGGAAAAAAAAAAAATTTTTTAAAAAAAAAATTTTTTTGGGGGGCCCCCGGGGGAAAAAAAAAAAAAAAAAGGGTTTAAAAAACCGGAAAACCCCAAAAAAAAGAAAAAAAAAAAAAAAAAAACCCTTTTTAAAAAATTTAAAAAAAAGGCGAAAAAAAAAAAAAAAAAAACCCCCCGGGGGCCCCCGGGGGAAAAAAACCAAATTTTAAAGGGAAAAAAATTTTTTTGGGGGGCCCCCGGGGGAAAAAAACCAAATTTTAAAGGGAAAAAACCCCCCGGGGGCCCCCGGGGGAAAAAAACCAAATTTTAAAGGGAAAAAAATTTTTTAAAAAAAAAAAAAAAAAAAAAAAAGGGGGTTTTAAAAAAAAACCCTTTTTTCCC
Source organism: Pseudoliparis swirei (assembly GCF_029220125.1). Taxonomy (NCBI): domain Eukaryota; kingdom Metazoa; phylum Chordata; class Actinopteri; order Perciformes; family Liparidae; genus Pseudoliparis; species Pseudoliparis swirei. The sequence goes on along the minus strand of NC_079399.1, from coordinate 830,029 downwards.
CCCCCGGGGGAAAAAAACCAAATTTTAAAAAAAAAATTTTTTAAAAAAAAAAAAAAAAAAAAAAAGGGGGTTTTAAAAAAAAAAATTTCCCCGGGAACCCCCAAAAATTTTTTTTTTAAAAAAAAATTTTTAAAAAAAAAAAAACCCCCAAAAAAACCCCCAAAAATTTTTTTTTAAAAAAACAAAATTTTTTTTAAAAAAAACCCCTTTTTTTGGGGAAAAAAAAAAACCCCTTTTTTTAAAAAAAAAAATTTGGAAAAAGAAAAAAACCCCGGGGGAAAAAACCCAAAAATTTTTTTAAAAAAAAAATTTAAAAAAAAAAACTTTTTGGGGGGGGCCCAAAAAAATTTTGGGGAAAAAAAAAATTTAAAAAAAAAAACCTTTTTGGGGGGGGAAAAAAAAACCCCTTTTTTTAAAAAAACAAATTTTTAAAAAGAACCCTTTTTGGGGAAAAAACCCCCAAAAAAAACAAAATTTTTAAAAAAAAAAAAACCCCCAAAAAAAAAAAACCGGTTTAGGGAAAAAAAAAATTTTTTAAAAAAAAAAAATTTTTGGGGAAAAAACCCCCAAAAAAAACAAATTTTTAAAAAGAACCCTTTTTGGGGAAAAGCCCCAAAAATTTTTTTTTTAAAAAAAAATTTTTTAAAAAAAAAAAACCCCCGGGAAAAAACCGGGGGAAAAAAAAAGGGGTTTTTAAAAAAAAAAAACCCCCAAAAAAACCCCCAAAAATTTTTTTTTTAAAAAAAAAATTTTTTAAAAAAAAAAAAACCCCCAAAAAAACCCAAAAAAAAGGTTTTTAAAAAAAAAAGGCGTTTTTAAAAAAAAAAATTTTTTTGGGGGGGAAAAACCCAAAAATTTTTTTAAAAAAAAAAAAAAATTTTTTAAAAAAAAAAAACCCCCAAAAAAACCCCCAAAAATTTTTTTTTTAAAAAAAAATTTTTTAAAAAAAAAAAACCCCCAAAAAAACCCCCAAAAATTTTTTTTTTAAAAAAAAATTTTTTAAAAAAAAAAAAACCCCCAAAAAAAAAAAACCCCTTTTTTTAAAAAAAAAGGCGTTTTTAAAAAAAAAAATTTTTTTGGGGGGGAAAAAAAACCGGTTTTTAAAAAAAAAAGGCGTTTTTAAAAAAAAAAATTTTTTTGGGGGGGAAAAAAAACCGGTTTTTAAAAAAAAAAGGCGTTTTTAAAAAAAAAAATTTTTTTGGGGGGGAAAAAAAAAACCGGTTTTAAAAAAAACAAAATTTTTTTTAAAAAAAACCCTTTTTGGGGAAAAAACCCCCAAAAAAAACAAATTTTTAAAAAGAACCCTTTTTGGGGAAAAAACAATTTTTTTTTTAAAAACCAAAAACCCGGGAAAAAAAAAATTTTAAAAAAAACCAAAATTTTTTTAAAAAAAAAAACCCAAAAAAAAAAAATTTTTAAAAAAACCAAAATTTTTTTAAAAAAAAAACCCAAAAAAAAAAAATTTTTAAGGGGAAAAAAATTTTTTTAAAAAAAAAAAAAAAAAAAAATTTTTGGGGGAAAAAAATTTTTTTAAAAACAAAAAAGGGAAAAAAAAAAAAAGGGGGGAAAAAAAAAGGTTTTTTTTCCCCCAAAGGGAAAATTTTTTAAAAAAAAAAAAAAAAAAAATTTTTTTGGGGGGGACCCCAAAAAAAATTTTTTTAAAAAAAAAAAACCCCCCCAAAAAAAAATTTTTTCCCCCCCCCGGGGGTTTAATTTTTTGGGGGGAAAAAAAAAAAATTTTTTAAAAAAAAACCCCCCGGGGGTTTTTTTCCCGGGGGGAAAAAAACCTTTTTTTAAAAAAAAAGCCCAAAAAAAAAAAACCCCCCCCAAAAAAAAATTTTTTTAGAACAAAGGCGTCTCTAAGGAAAGAACCGTACATTACTTCTGCTGGAGGCGACCAACAACAGGCGTTTAGTTTAATAAAGAACAAAGGCGTCTCTAAGGAAAGAACCGTACATTACTTCTGCTGGAGGCGACCAACAACAGGCGTTTAGTTTAATAAAGAACAAAGGCGTCTCTAAGGAAAGAACCGTACATTACTTCTGCTGGAGGCGACCCAACAGGGGTTTAGTTTAATAAAGAACAAAGGCGTCTCTAAGGAAAGAACCGTACATTACTTCTGCTGGAGGGGACCAACAACAGGCGTTTGTTTAATAAAGAACAAAGGCGTCTCTAAGGAAAGAACCGTACATTACTTCTGCTGGAGGGGGACCAACAACAGGCGTTTAGTTTAATAAAGAACAAAGGCGTCTCTAAGGAAAGAACCGTACATTACTTCTGCTGGAGGCGACCAACAACAGGCGTTTGTTTAATAAAGAACAAAGGCGTCTCTAAGGAAAGAACCGTACATTACTTCTGCTGGAGGCGACCAACAACAGGCGTTTGTTTAATAAAGAACAAAGGCGTCTCTAAGGAAAGAACCGTACATTACTTCTGCTGGAGGCGACCAACAACAGGCGTTTAGTTTAATAAAGAACAAAGGGGTCTCTAAGGAAAAAACCGTACATTACTTCTGCTGGAGGCGACCAACAACAGGCGTTTAGTTTAATAAAGAACAAAGGCGTCTCTAAGGAAAGAACCGTACATTACTTCTGCTGGAGGCGACCAACAACAGGCGTTTGTTTAATAAAGAACAAAGGCGTTTTAAGGAAAGAACCGTACATTACTTCTGCTGGAGGCGACCAACAACAGGCGTTTAGTTTAATAAAGAACAAAGGCGTCTCTAAGGAAAGAACCGTACATTACTTCTGCTGGAGGCGACCAACAACAGGCGTTTAGTTTAATAAAGAACAAAGGCGTCTCTAAGGAAAGAACCGTACATTACTTCTGCTGGAGGCGACCAACAACAGGCGTTTGGGTTTTAAAAAAGAACAAAGGCGTCTCTAAGGAAAGAACCGTACATTACTTCTGCTGGAGGGGGCCAACAACAGGCGTTTGTTTAATAAAGAACAAAAAGGGGTCTCTAAGGAAAGAACCGTACATTACTTCTGCTGGAGGGGGACCAACAACAGGCGTTTAGTTTAATAAAGAACAAAGGCGTCTCTAAGGAAAGAACCGTACATTACTTCTGCTGGAGGCGACCCCAAAAAGGCGTTTGTTTAAAAAGAAAAAGCTCTCTGGAAAAACCGCTTATTTGGGGGCGCCAAAAACGTTTATTTTAAAAAAAAAGGCGTTAAAAAAAACCAATTACTTCTCTGGGAGGCGACCAACAACAGGCGTTTAGTTTAATAAAGAACAAACCCTTTAAAAAGAACCCACAACTTTTAAAGGCGCCAAAAACGTTTTTTTTAAAGAACAAAGGCCTTTTAAAAAGAACCAAACTTTTCTGGAGGGACCCAAAAAATTTTTTTTAAAAAAAAAAAAAGGCGTTTAAAAAGAAGACTTCTTCTTGGGGGGGCGACCAAAAAAGGGGGGTTTATTTTAAAAAAAAAAACGTCTCTAAGGAAAGAACCGCTTCTTTGCTGGAGGCGACCAACAACAGGCGTTTGTTTAAAAAGAAAAAGGCTTTGGAAAAAACCCACAACTTTGTAAAACAAAGGCGGGTTTAAAAAGAACAAAACTCTCTAGGAAAAACCGTAAATTTTTTGCGGGGCAAAAAAACCCTTTTTTTAATGCAAAAGGGGCCAAAAAGCCGTTTTTTTGGGGGGAAAACCAAAACGGGAGTTTAATAAAAAAAAGGGGTCTCTAAGGAAAGAACCGTACATTATTCTGCAGGGAAACAAAGGGTTTAGAATAAAAACAAAAAGGGGCCAAGGGAATACAACTTCTGGGGACAACCGGGGTTTGGTGAAGATAGTCAAAGTGATTTGGAAGTTAGGTGTCTTTATATATTAGGCCACACCCCTTGGATGTTCATTGGTCCATATCTTCTGAAAGGCAATAAGATAAACAATTCCTGACAATTATTCCTTTAAATTGAACCAATGTTGGACCTTAGAAATTCTGGTATGAATCGGAACAAGCGTTTTGAAAAAAAGTGCACAAAAACAGTTTTTTTACTACATTTAAAATGGCGGAAAATCTAAATTGACGTAGATTATGGTCAGAATAATATTTTTTCTAGATCAGATCCAAGCGGACATGTATGCTGAATTACGAATCAATTAGTCATTTGAGGCAAAAAACGTGGGCTTTTGAACAAAAAATCATTCTAGGGGGCGCGATCGAGCCATATTGTAATTCCGAAGCATTCAAATCATATCAGGTAACTACATATTTGACTTTGAATGTGTGTGCCAAGTTTAGTCACGTTTCGAGCATGATACATTGTTTATTTGTTCACGGCGAAGGATCACAGTTTGCTGATGCTACGACTCGCCACACTTCAACGTGTCATTACGACCTTCACAGGGAAGCATTATCAAGGTCTTACATCTATTCTGGTATATTTTGAGAGGGATCTGAATAATCTGTGAGGAGAAGGGTATAAAAGTAGAAAACATGTAACTTCCTGTTGCCACTAGGTGGCGCTAAGCCCATTATTAAAAATGAGCATATGGATGTCTTCAGGGTCAGTATGTCATGAGGTATGAGAAATATGGAGCAGATTCCATAATGTATGGCCGAGTTACAACAACGTACATTTTCATGGCGAATGGCGTTTATTTGCCGGTCCGGCAAACACACATAGTTCAATATTTTTGAAATCCTTCAAAGATTTTTCAAGACAAAGGTCTCAAGACAATACTGGCCAAGTTTGGAATGAATCGGGTTTAAGCTCTAGGAGGAGTTAACTGTTTTACAACCCCTAAAATCATGAAAAAAGGCCAAAAAGGCATATTTTGAGGGATTGATTGTAGCGCACCCTAATGTTCAAATATTCTGAAAATATTAAGGTAGGTTAAGTGTTTCCTTGTGGACATAGGCTACCAATTTGGTGAAGATACACAGTGATTTGGAAGTTAGGTGTCTTTATATATTAGGCCACACCCCTTGGATGTTCACTGGTCCATATCTTCTGAACGAAATAAGATATCGACAATTCCTGAAAATTATTCGTTGAAATTGAACCAATAATAGACCTCAGAAAATTTGGTAGGAATCGGAACAAGCGTTTTGCAGAAAAATTGGTTCACGCGTTCGTTACTTCGAGACTGGATTACTGCAACTCCTTATTATCAGGCTGCTCTATAAGTCTCTATAGTCAACTCCTTATTATCAGGCTGCTCTATAAGTCTCTATAGTCAACTCCTTATTATCAGGCTGCTCTATAAGTCTCTTAGGTCAACTCCTTATTATCAGGCTGCTCTATAAGTCTCTTAGGTCCCTCCAATTGATCCAGAATGCTGAAGCTCGTATTCTCACTAAACTAAGAACAGAGATCACATCACTCCTGCACTAGCTGCTCTGCACTGGCTCCCAGTAAAATCAAGAATCACTTTTAAAATTCTTCTCTTAACGTACAAAGCCTTGATTGGTGATGCACCATCATATCTTAAGGAGCTTGTAGTACCATATTGCCCCACTAGAGAGCTACGCTCACTAAATGCGGGACTACTTGTAGTTCCTAGAGTCTTAAAAAGTAGAATGGGAGCCAGAGCCTTCAGTTATCAAGCTCCTCCTCTTTTATGGAACCAGCTTCACCTTCAGTCCTGGAGGCAGACACAGTCACCTCGTTTAAGAGTCGACTTAAGACGTTCCTCTTTGACAGAGCTTATAGTTAGGGCTGAATCAGGTTCACCTGGTCCAGCCCCTTGATATGCTGCTATAGGCTTATAGCTGCCGGGGGACGTTTAGGATGCACTGAGTACCTATCTCCTTTTTTCTCTCCTTAGGGATGAATTTTCATCTCTCAATCACACGTTACTAACTCTGCTTTCTCCCCGGAGTCCTTGTGACTTCACGTCTCATGGGGTCATCGGACCCTATGAGGCGGCATAGATCCTATCTGCCTGATGGATCGTCTGGGTCGTGGAATTCCTGCTCCTGACTACGCCACTGTCCTGTTGAGACTCCGCCCACTCCTCCTCCCCACCGCCATCTGCCTGATGGATCGTGGAATATGCCTACTATGAACTATTCATACACTCTGTCACATTCATTGAATGTATTTTAACTCTAAATCTGTCCTTCTGTACACATTACATCTATTGCATCTGTCCATCCTAGGAGAGGGATCCTCCTCTGTTCTCTCCTCCAGGTTTCTTCCCTTTTTTTCCCCCTGAAGGGTTATTTGGGAGTTTTTCCTGGTCCGATGTGAGGTTTTGGGGCAGGGATGTCTATGTGTACAGATTGTAAAGCACTCCGAGACAAATTTGTAATTTGTGAAATTGGGCTATACAAATAAACTGAATTGAATTGAATGCTACGACTCGCCACACTTCAACGTGTCATTACAACCTTCACAGGGAAGCATTATCAAGGTCTTGCATCTATTCTGGTATATTTTGAGAGGGATCTGAATAATCTGTGAGAAGGGTAAAAAAGTAGAAAACATGTAACTTCCTCTTGCCACGAGGTGGCGCTATGACTGTTATTCAAAATTAGCATATGTCTTCAAGATCAGTATGTCATGATATATGAGAAATATGGAGCAGATTCCATAATGTATGGGCGAGTTACATCAACTTGGATTTTTATGGCGAATGGTGTTTTTTGATGTTCGACCCACCGCACAAAGTTTAATATTTTGTAAATCTTTCAAAGATTTTTCACGGCAAAAGTCTCAAGATCATACTGGGCAAGTTTGGAATGAATCGGGTGTAAGCTCTAGGAGGAGTTTCCAAAACATGAAAAAAGGCAAAAAAAGGCAAAAAAAGCAGATATTGAGGGATTTATTGCAGCACCCCCTAATGTTCAAATATTATGAAAAAAATTAGGTAGTTTAAAATATGCGATATGGACATAGGATAGCAATTTGGTGAGGATAGGCCAAATAATTTAGAAGTTGTGTGACATCAAATATTAGGCCACACCCCTTAGATGTTCATTGGTCTATATTCTCTGAACGCAATAAGATATCAACAAGATTTTCAGTAGTTATGATGAAATTGAACCAAAAATGGATCCCTGAAATTTTCGGATGAATCGGACAAAGCGTTTTGGAAAAAAGCAAAAAAATATTTTTTTACAAAATTCTCAATGGCGGAAAATCTAAGAAGGCGCATTTGATGGCCACCAGGCACGTGCTCAGACATTTTGGGGGGCAGGTGCTCAAACCAAAAAAAAGGGCACCCAATGCCAAAAGAAAATTCGGACAGAGTTGAAGCATAAGCAGCATTGTATAGAGGACCCTAATAATAAAGATAATAAGCAGCTAACTCTAAAAGTGTTTTAATGTCCATCAGATTCCATTATTTTGGACTGGAATAAGGTCTAAAACTTTAAAGTCATCAAACGTCTGTTTCTGACCTTTTACTTTCTAGAGCAAACAGGAAGTGGACGTTGCTCAGCAGGAAGTAGACGGAGACTTCCTCAGGAAGAGGAGCGCTTCATGTTTCCTGCAAATCAATAACTGGAATCATTCTGCTTGAACACTGAAGAGGTGCATCATGGGAGCTCAGGCCACCTCCTCCATGTAGGATCTCACTGAAGAGGTGCATCATGGGAGCTCAGGCCACCTCCTCCATGTAGGATCTCACTGAAGAGGTGCATCATGGGAGCTCAGGCCACCTCCTCCATGTAGGATCTCACTGAAGAGGTGCATCATGGGAGCTCAGGCCACCTCCTCCATGTAGTCGGCTCCGTGACTCTGACTGAGCTGCGAGACGCTCAGGTCCTGGGTGCTGTCGTCAAGCTGCAGAGACATTTAAAGAGACAGTACTGCACATTTAAAGAGACAGTACATTTAAAGAGACAGTACTGCACATTTACAGAGACCGTACATTTAAAGAGACAGTACTGCACATTTAAAGAGACAGTACATTTAAAGAGACAGTACTGCACATTTACAGTGACAGTACTGCACATTTAAAGAGACAGTACTGCATATTTAAAGAGACAGTACATTTAAAGAGACAGTACTGCACATTTGAAGAGCCAGTACTGCACATTTAAAGAGACAGTACTGCACAATTAAAGAGACAGTACTGCACATTTAAAGAGACAGTACTGCACATTTAAAGAGACAGTACTGCACAATTAAAGAGACAGTACTGCATATTTAAAGAGACAGTACATTTAAAGAGACAGTACTGCACATTTAAAGAGATAGCACATTTAAAGAGCCAGTACTGCACATTTGAAGAGCCAGTACTGCACATTTAAAGAGACAGTACTGCACAATTAAAGAGACAGTACTGCACATTTAAAGAGCCAGTACTGCACATTTGAAGAGCCAGTACTGCACATTTAAAGAGATAGTACTGCACATTTAAAGAGACAGTACTGCACAATTAAAGAGACAGTACTGCATATTTAAAGAGACAGTACATTTAAAGAGACAGTACTGCACATTTAAAGAGATAGCACATTTAAAGAGCCAGTACTGCACATTTGAAGAGCCAGTACTGCACATTTAAAGAGACAGTACTGCACATTTAAAGAGCCAGTACTGCACATTTAAAGAGCCAGTACTGCACATTTGAAGAGCCAGTACTGCATATTTAAAGAGACAGTACTGCACAATTAAAGAGACAGTACTGCACATTTAAAGAGACAGTACTGCACATTTAATGAAACAGTACTGCACATTTAAAGAGCCAGTACTGCACATTTGAAGAGCCAGTACTGCATATTTAAAGAGACAGTACTGCACAATTAAAGAGACAGTACTGCACATTTAAAGAGACAGTACTGCACATTTAATGAAACAGTACTGCACATTTAAAGAGACAGTACTGCACATTTAAAGAGACAGTACTCAACCTGCACATTTAAAGAGACAGTACTCGCCGGAGAACACAGCAGGAAGTGGTGTCACCTTGTTGCTGGAGTCGGGCCCCTCGATGGAAACTTCCTCGATCTCCTCACCGATGCTGAGCTCGCTCCTCGAGAAGTCCGACCGATGGCTGCAGCACACACACACACACACACACACACACTATTATCATCAACACAGTCAGAGTTCACGAACCTCTTACTGTAGAACCGCGTGGTGGTTCTCACCTGTTGAAGTCATCGTCGTATTGAACATCGTCGTCTGAGAAACAAAAAGGACAAAAAGATGAAAACATCCGATGATGCAACTCTTTGCAGATGACCTCATCGTCTCGCCTGTTGACCGTTTCAAAATGGCTGCCAGATGTAAATTAAACTGCAGTTTCAAAGTCATCACGTATTCACAGTCTTGAATGGAGCGACTGTGACGCGGCGGCCATTATGTGCCGTCCGCCATGAAACAGGAAGTTGTTGTAAGAGACCTTCACGACAGATCAGACCCACTCCTCCCTTCTGACATTTCACAATAAAAGCGGGAGGACTTATAATGCAGAGAGCCATCACGGCTCCAGCATTAAAAGCAATAAAATACAGAAATATGGCGTAAACAATCTGCTTCTGGTCTGCAGCTCGGACTCCTACCGAGCTGCAGGGATCCCGTCTGATCGGTGGGGGCCTTTGGGTCCCTGAAGCCTTTCTCTCTGGAGGCCGGCGCTCCTGCAGGGAGAACAACACCAACATCAGCTCCTGCTCCTCAGAGGAGAACCTGAGGACAGACCTGCTCCTCAGAGGAGAACCTGAACAGGAAGTCCTTCAGGCACTGTGCCCGGCCGAGGACGTTAGCATAGCATTAGCTCCAGACGTCATCGTGAAGGAACTTTAACCGTCTGTTGAAGAGACTCTCACCCTTCCTGCTGTGGCTTTGCTCTGAGGCGCTGCTTCCTCCTCCTGGGGCCTCTGACAGGGACCCCGCTGGACCCCCTCGGGCCCCGGACGCCTCTACCTTCCTGGGGGACAGCACACGGTCAGCGGAGGATGGACTAACAAACATTCATCTCCATTATCTCGGTTTATCGGAATATTCAATAAATACTTTATTTTAAAAACAGCTTTAAAGTCATCAACGTCATTTATTGTGAAGAAGAGCAGAGAAACCCCAGGCATGATGCTAAGCTAGCTGTTTCCCATGATCCCAGGCATGATGCTAAGCTAGCTGTTTCCCATGATCCCAGGCATGATGCTAAGCTAGCTGTTTCCCATGGTCCCAGGCATGATGCTAAGCGAAGCTAGCTGTTCCCGTACGTGGACTACAGTAAGGTGAGGCCAGAGGTTAAAGGTCACATGTCCTCACCAGCCGTACGTCTTCTGTGGTTTGGGTAGCAGGTCATCAAAGAACGAATCCCCGTCCTCAGGATCCTCGTCCAGGTCCAGGTCTAGACGCTCCCCCTCAGGGCCCACAGAGGGGGGCAGGTCCTGGGGACACAGAGACATGAGAGACCATCAGTTCATTTACATCATCTAAATTAGAGCTTTAATAATAATCAAACAGAAGGCTCATGAATCCATGTCTCAAGGATTTTAAAAGATGGACGTTTTACTTTGTGTAAACAACAGTTATTCAGTTATACATACCTGCAAACTCATGAGGGGTGAAAAAGGTGACAACGGGGGGGGGGGGGTGCAGGTGACTTTTTTTTGTTTTTGTCGCCACATCCACGTTGTTTGAAGCCTCAAAGCTTTTAGAACCACAACTAGTCATTTTATTGTTCTGACCACAAATCTAAATAATGACAATAAACAGTTTAAGAACAAAAGGTCCTCCGCTCTGACGCAGCCCTATAATGATAGTAATAACAAATATACATGGTCATTATATATAATATGGTTAAAGTCATTCATGAACCAACTTCCTTTGGCCTGAACAGTCCTCATGGACTTCTCCCTGAATCTGTTCTGTCTCTACCTTTTTGTCACGATACTCATATTATAACTTCTATACATATTACATACCTGCCATAAATATCACGATACCCGATACCAGAATTCAATACACCATACAAACAATATGGTACCATAATTACGAGACTGGTATATTTATCTATAATAGTAATAAATAAAACATCTGTATGGTTCACTTTTTACCAACTTTTTCAACACTTAACAAATGACAGTAATATGAGTATTAATACAGCCAGATATGAATGAAACTACATGGTTCCATCATAGCATTGATTATACACTATGAGGCCGTTAGTCTCTGACCAGATGATCCACAGTTCATCAGGATGAGCAGCTGGAGAGTTACACAACTTTACAGACAAACATTTCACTTCTGGCATCTTTTTATTTTTTAAGCCGAAGTCGGTCTCTAAAGCTCCGCCTCTTCTCTCGCTGTGAGCTGCATGGCGGTGTGTGAACAGCTCGACACGGAGCAGCGCGTGCGCTCTGATCGCTCTCTTAATGAAGTATCGATACTAAAGATATGCTAAATCACATCGTGTTTAACGTACGGGTACTTTGTTAGCATCGCTACACCGTGCAGCGTGACAGGAGTAGATGTAGCGGGCTAACATTCAAGCTAACCTGAACCCCCAAACGCTGAAGACATCTGAACGCTGATTGGCCGAGACGCGACACGTCCATCAAAGATGTTTTATTGCGAAGAGCAACATTTCACACTTTTCTCCGCGTCTCACTGCAATCTCAACGGCAGCAGGCCAGGTGACCCCCCCCCCCCCAAAAACAAAAACTCTTCGGATCTCCACGATTCACGTGGATGACCTATTTTGAGTTCAAAACGGTGAATTTCACCGAAAGGTGACAAGTTTGCAGGTATGGTTATAATGAACTAATGTTAAGCAGATTTATATTTGAACTTGTTTTTAATAAACAAAGGAAAGCGATGACCTCATCCGGTGAAGTAGACATACCTTACTGACAGACGGAGAGCGGATCTTCTCTTCGGGAACAAGAACATCAGAGTCCTGAACCACCTAGAAACAGGAACTCATTACTAGGGACAGTTTACAAGTCATGTAGTTCTCCTGGTGTCCACTAGGGGCATCCCTACTGTATTATAGAGATAACACATGTTGTTCTCCTGGTGTCCACTAGGGGCATCACTACTGTATTATAGAGATAACACATGTAGTTCTCCTGGTGTCCACTAGGGGCATCACTACTGTATTATAGAGATAATACATGTTGTTCTCCTGGTGTCCACTAGGGGCATCACTACTGTATTATAGAGATAATACATGTTGTTCTCCTGGTGTCCACTAGGGGCATCACTACTGTATTATAGAGATAACACATGTTGTTCTCCTGGTGTCCACTAGGGGCATCACTACTGTATTATAGAGATAATACATGTAGTTCTCCTGGTGGCCACTAGGGGCATCACTACTGTATAATAGAGATAACACATGTAGTTCTCCTGGTGTCCACTAGGGGCATCACTACTGTATTATAGAGATAACACATGTTGTTCTCCTGGTGTCCACTAGGGGCATCACTACTGTATTATAGAGATAATACATGTAGTTCTCCTGGTGGCCACTAGGGGCATCACTACTGTATAATAGAGATAACACATGTTGTTCTCCTGGTGTCCACTAGGGGCATCACTACTGTATCATAGAGATAATACATGTTGTTCTCCTGGTGTCCACTAGGGGCATCACTACTGTATCATAGAGATAATACATGTAGTTCTCCTGGTGTCCACTAGGGGCATCACTACTGTATTATAGAGATAATACATGTTGTTCTCCTGGTGTCCACTAGGGGCATCACTACTGTATCATAGAGATAATACATGTAGTTCTCCTGGTGTCCACTAGGGGCATCACTACTGTATTATAGAGATAACACATGTTGTTCTCCTGGTGTCCACTAGGGGCATCACTACTGTATCATAGAGATAATACATGTAGTTCTCCTGGTGGCCACTAGGGGCATCACTACTGTATAATAGAGATAACACATGTTGTTCTCCTGGTGTCCACTAGGGGCATCACTACTGTATCATAGAGATAATACATGTTCTCCTGGTGTCCACTAGGGGCATCACTACTGTATTATAGAGATAATACATGTTGTTCTCCTGGTGTCCACTAGGGGCATCACTACTGTATTATAGAGATAATACATGTTGTTCTCCTGGTGTCCACTAGGGGCATCACTACTGTATTATAGAGATAACACATGTTGTTCTCCTGGTATCCACTAGGGGCATCACTACTGTATTATAGAGATAACACATGTAGTTCTCCTGGTGTCCACTAGGGGCATCACTACTGTATTATAGAGATAACACATGTTGTTCTCCTGGTGTCCACTAGGGGCATCACTACTGTATTATAGAGATAATACATGTAGTTCTCCTGGTGTCCACTAGGGGCATCACTACTGTATTATAGAGATAACACATGTAGTTCTCCTGGTGTCCACTAGGGGCATCACTACTGTATTATAGAGATAATACATGTAGTTCTCCTGGTGTCCACTAGGGGCATCACTACTGTATTATAGAGATAATACATGTTGTTCTCCTGGTGTCCACTAGGGGCATCACTACTGTATCATAGAGATAATACATGTAGTTCTCCTGGTGTCCACTAGGGGCATCACTACTGTATTATAGAGATAACACATGTAGTTCTCCTGGTGTCCACTAGGGGCATCACTACTGTATTATAGAGATAATACATGTTGTTCTCCTGGTGTCCACTAGGGGCATCACTACTGTATTATAGAGATAACACATGTTGTTCTCCTGGTGTCCACTAGGGGCATCACTACTGTATTATAGAGATAACACATGTTGTTCTCCTGGTGTCCACTAGGGGCATCACTACTGTATTATAGAGATAATACATGTAGTTCTCCTGGTGTCCACTAGGGGCATCACTACTGTATTATAGAGATAATACATGTAGTTCTCCTGGTGGCCACTAGGGGCATCACTACTGTATCATAGAGATAACACATGTTGTTCTCCTGGTGTCCACTAGGGCATCACTACTGTATTATAGAGATAACACATGTTGTTCTCCTGGTGTCCACTAGGGCATCACTACTGTATTATAGAGATAATACATGTAGTTCTCCTGGTGTCCACTAGGGGCATCACTACTGTATCATAGAGATAATACATGTTGTTCTCCTGGTGTCCACTAGGGCATCACTACTGTATTATAGAGATAACACATGTTGTTCTCCTGGTGTCCACTAGGGGCATCACTACTGTATTATAGAGATAACACATGTTGTTCTCCTGGTGTCCACTAGGGCATCACTACTGTATTATAGTGATAACACATGTTGTTCTCCTGGTGTCCACTAGGGCATCACTACTGTATTATAGAGATAACACATGTTGTTCTCCTGGTGTCCACTAGGGCATCACTACTGTATTATAGAGATAACACATGTTGTTCTCCTGGTGTCCACTAGGGCATCACTACTGTATTATAGAGATAACATATGTTGTTCTCCTGGTGTCCACTAGGGCATCACTACTGTATTATAGAGATAACACATGTTGTTCTCCTGGTGTCCACTAGGGCATCACTACTGTATTATAGAGATAACACATGTTGTTCTCCTGGTGTCCACTAGGGCATCACTACTGTATTATAGAGATAACACATGTTGTTCTCCTGGTGTCCACTAGGCATCACTACTGTATTATAGAGATAACACATGTTGTTCTCCTGGTGTCCACTAGGGCATCACTACTGTATTATAGAGATAACACATGTTGTTCTCCTGGTGTCCACTAGGGCATCACTACTGTATTATAGAGATAACACATGTTGTTCTCCTGGTGTCCACTAGGGCAGCACTACTGTATCATAGAGATAACACATGTAGTTCTCCTGGTGTCCACTAGGGGCATCACTACTGTATTATAGAGATAATACATGTTGTTCTCCTGGTGTCCACTAGGGACATCACTACTGTATTATAGAGATAACACATGTAGTTCTCCTGGTGTCCACTAGGGGCATCACTACTGTATCATAGAGATAATACATGTAGTTCTCCTGGTGTCCACTAGGGGCATCACTACTGTATTATAGAGATAACACATGTTGTTCTCCTGGTGTCCACTAGGGGCATCACTACTGTATTATAGAGATAACACATGTTGTTCTCCTGGTGTCCACTAGGGGCATCACTACTGTATCATAGAGATAACACATGTAGTTCTCCTGGTGTCCACTAGGGGCATCACTACTGTATCATAGAGATAATACATGTTGTTCTCCTGGTGTCCACTAGGGGCCTCACTACTGTATTATAGAGATAACACATGTTGTTCTCCTGGTGTCCACTAGGGGCATCACTACTGTATTATAGAGATAACACATGTTGTTCTCCTGGTGTCCACTAGGGCATCACTACTGTATCATAGAGATAATACATGTTGTTCTCCTGGTGTCCACTAGGGCATCACTACTGTATTATAGAGATAACACATGTTGTTCTCCTGGTGTCCATTAGGGGCATCACTACTGTATTATAGAGATAACACATGTTGTTCTCCTGGTGTCCACTAGGGCATCACTACTGTATCATAGAGATAATACATGTTGTTCTCCTGGTGTCCACTAGGGGCATCACTACTGTATTATAGAGATAACACATGTTGTTCTCCTGGTGTCCACTAGGGGCATCACTACTGTATCATAGAGATAATACATGTTGTTCTCCTGGTGTCCACTAGGGGCATCACTACTGTATCATAGAGATAATACATGTTGTTCTCCTGGTGTCCACTAGGGGCATCACTACTGTATTATAGAGATAACACATGTTGTTCTCCTGGTGTCCACTAGGGACATCACTACTGTATCATAGAGATAATACATGTTGTTCTCCTGGTGTCCACTAGGGCATCACTACTGTATTATAGAGATAACACATGTTGTTCTCCTGGTGTCCACTAGGGCATCACTACTGTATCATAGAGATAACACATGTTGTTCTCCTGGTGTCCACTAGGGCATCACTACTGTATTATAGAGATAACATGTTGTTCTCCTGGTGTCCACTAGGGCATCACTACTGTATCATAGAGATAACACATGTTGTTCTCCTGGTGTCCACTAGGGCATCACTACTGTATCATAGAGATAACACATGTTGTTCTCCTGGTGTCCACTAGGGCATCACTACTGTATCATAGAGATAACACATGTTGTTCTCCTGGTGTCCACTAGGGCATCACTACTGTATTATAGAGATAATACATGTTGTTCTCCTGGTGTCCACTAGGGCATCACTACTGTATCATAGAGATAACACATGTAGTTCTCCTGGTGTCCACTAGGGCATCACTACTGTATTATAGAGATAACACATGTTGTTCTCCTGGTGTCCACTAGGGCATCACTACTGTATATAGAGATAATACATGTTGTTCTCCTGGTGTCCACTAGGGCATCACTACTGTATTATAGAGATAACACATGTAGTTCTCCTGGTGTCCACTAGGGCATCACTACTGTATTATAGAGATAACACATGTTGTTCTCCTGGTGTCCACTAGGGCATCACTACTGTATTATAGAGATAACACATGTTGTTCTCCTGGTGTCCACTAGGGCATCACTACTGTATTATAGAGATAACACATGTAGTTCTCCTGGTGTCCACTAGGGCATCACTACTGTATTATAGAGATAATACATGTTGTTCTCCTGGTGTCCACTAGGGCATCACTACTGTATCATAGAGATAACACATGTAGTTCTCCTGGTGTCCACTAGGGCATCACTACTGTATTATAGAGATAACACATGTAGTTCTCCTGGTGTCCACTAGGGCATCACTACTGTATTATAGAGATAACACATGTTGTTCTCCTGGTGTCCACTAGGGCATCACTACTGTATTATAGAGATAACACATGTTGTTCTCCTGGTGTCCACTAGGGGCATCACTACTGTATTATAGAGATAACATGTTGTTCTCCTGGTGTCCACTAGGGCATCACTACTGTATTATAGAGATAACATGTTGTTCTCCTGGTGTCCACTAGGGCATCACTACTGTATTATAGAGATAACACATGTTGTTCTCCTGGTGTCCACTAGGGCATCACTACTGTATTATAGAGATAACACATGTAGTTCTCCTGGTGTCCACTAGGGCATCACTACTGTATTATAGAGATAATACATGTTGTTCTCCTGGTGTCCACTAGGCATCACTACTGTATTATAGAGATAACACATGTTGTTCTCCTGGTGTCCACTAGGGCATCACTACTGTATTATAGAGATAACACATGTAGTTCTCCTGGTGTCCACTAGGGCATCACTACTGTATTATAGAGATAACACATGTTGTTCTCCTGGTGTCCACTAGCGGCATCACTACTGTATTATAGAGATAACACATGTTGTTCTCCTGGTGTCCACTAGGGGCATCACTACTGTATTATAGAGATAACACATGTAGTTCTCCTGGTGTCCACTAGGGCATCACTACTGTATCATAGTGATAACACATGTAGTTCTCCTGGTGTCCACTAGGTGCATCACTACTGTATTATAGAGATAACACATGTTGTTCTCCTGGTGTCCACTAGGGGCATCACTACTGTATTATAGAGATAACACATCTTGTTCTCCTGGTGTCCACTGGGGCATCACTACTGTATTATAGAGATAACACATGTAGTTCTCCTGGTGTCCACTAGGGGCATCACTACTGTATTATAGAGATAATACATGTAGTTCTCCTGGTGTCCACTAGGGCATCACTACTGTATTATAGAGATAACACATGTAGTTCTCCTGGTGTCCACTAGGGCATCACTACTGTATTATAGAGATAACACATGTTGTTCTCCTGGTGTCCACTAGGGCATCACTACTGTATTATAGAGATAACACGTGTAGTTCTCCTGGTGTCCACTACGCGCATCGCTACTGTATTATAGAGATAATACATGTAGTTCTCCTGGTGTCCACTAGGGCATCACTACTGTATTATAGAGATAACACATGTTGTTCTCCTGTGTCCACTAGGGCATCACTACTGTATTATAGAGATAACACATGTTGTTCTCCTGGTGTCCACTAGGGCATCACTACTGTATTATAGAGATAACACATGTTGTTCTCCTGGTGTCCACTAGGGACATCACTACTGTATTATAGAGATAACACATGTTGTTCTCCTGGTGTCCACTAGGGGCATCACTACTGTATTATAGAGATAACACATGTTGTTCTCCTGGTGTCCACTAGGGGCATCACTACTGTATCATAGAGATAACACATGTTGTTCTCCTGGTGTCCACTAGGGGCATCACTACTGTATTATAGAGATAACACATGTTGTTCTCCTGGTGTCCACTAGGGGCATCACTACTGTATCATAGAGATAATACATGTTGTTCTCCTGGTGTCCACTAGGGGCATCACTACTGTATTATAGAGATAATACATGTTGTTCTCCTGGTGTCCACTAGGGGCATCACTACTGTATTATAGAGATAACACATGTTGTTCTCCTGGTGTCCACTAGGGGCATCACTACTGTATCATAGAGATAACACATGTTGTTCTCCTGGTGTCCACTAGGGGCATCACTACTGTATTATAGAGATAATACATGTAGTTCTCCTGGTGTCCACTAGGGGCATCACTACTGTATTATAGAGATAACACATGTTGTTCTCCTGGTGTCCACTAGGGGCATCACTACTGTATTATAGAGATAATACATGTTGTTCTCCTGGTGTCCACTAGGGCATCACTACTGTATCATAGAGATAACACATGTTGTTCTCCTGGTGTCCACTAGGGCATCACTACTGTATTATAGAGATAACACATGTTGTTCTCCTGGTGTCCACTAGGGCATCACTACTGTATCATAGAGATAATACATGTTGTTCTCCTGGTGTCCACTAGGGCATCACTACTGTATTATAGAGATAACACATGTTGTTCTCCTGGTGTCCACTAGGGCATCACTACTGTATTATAGAGATAACACATGTTGTTCTCCTGGTGTCCACTAGGGCATCACTACTGTATCATAGAGATAACACATGTTGTTCTCCTGGTGTCCACTAGGGCATCACTACTGTATTATAGAGATAACACATGTTGTTCTCCTGGGTGTCCACTAGGGCATCACTACTGTATCATAGAGATAATACATGTAGTTCTCCTGGTGTCCACTAGGGCATCACTACTGTATTATAGAGATAACACATGTTGTTCTCCTGGTGTCCACTAGGGGCAGCACCACTGTATTATAGAGACAACAGAAGCTGTTCTCCTGGGGTCCACTAGGGCATCACTACTGTATTATAGAGATAACACATGTTGTTCTCCTGGTGTCCACTAGGGCATCACTACTGTATTATAGAGATAATACATGTTGTTCTCCTGGTGTCCACTAGGGCATCACTACTGTATTATAGAGATAACACATGTTGTTCTCCTGGTGTCCACTAGGGGCATCACTACTGTATTATAGAGATAATACATGTTGTTCTCCTGGTGTCCACTAGGGGCATCACTACTGTATTATAGAGATAACATGTTGGTCTCCTGGTGTCCACTAGGGGCATCACTACTGTATTATAGAGATAACACATGTTGTTCTCCTGGTGTCCACTAGGGGCATCACTACTGTATTATAGAGATAACACATGTTGTTCTCCTGGTGTACACTAGAAGCCCCACTACTGTATCATAGAGATAACACATGTAGTTCTCCTGGTGTCCACTAGGGCATCACTACTGTATCATAGAGATAACACATGTAGTTCTCCTGGTGTCCACTAGGGCATCACTACTGTATAGAGATAACACATGTTGTTCCTCCTGGTGTCCACTAGGGGCATCACTACTGTATCATAGAGATAACACATGTTCTCCTGGTGTCCACTAGTGGCATCACTACTGTATCATAGAGATAATACATGTTGTTCTCCTGGTGTCCACTAGGGGCATCACTACTATTATAGAGATAACACATGTTGTTCTCCTGGTGTCACTAGGGCATCACTACTGTATCATAGAGATAACACATGTTGTTCTCCTGGTGTCCACTAGGGGCATCACTACTGTATTATAGAGATAACACATGTTGTTCTCCTGGTGTCCACTAGGGACATCACTACTGTATTATAGAGATAACATGTTGTTCTCCTGGTGTCCACTAGGGCATCACTACTGTATTATAGAGATAACACATGTTGTTCTCCTGGTGTCCACTAGGGCATCACTACTGTATTATAGAGATAACACATGTTGTTCTCCTGGTGTCCACTAGGGCATCACTACTGTATTATAGAGATAACACATGTTGTTCTCCTGGTGTCCACTAGGGCATCACTACTGTATTATAGATAACACATGTAGTTCTCCTGGTGTCCACTATGTTGTTCTCCTGGTGTCCACTAGGGCATCACTACTGTATTATAGAGATAACACATGTTGTTCTCCTGGTGTCCACTAGGGGCATCACTACTGTATTACAGAGATAACACATGTTGTTCTCCTGGTGTCCACTAGGGGCATCACTACTGTATTATAGAGATAACACATGTTGTTCTCCTGGTGTCCACTAGGGGCATCACTACTGTATTATAGAGAT
This sequence comes from Pseudoliparis swirei, assembly GCF_029220125.1. Lineage (NCBI taxonomy): Eukaryota > Metazoa > Chordata > Actinopteri > Perciformes > Liparidae > Pseudoliparis > Pseudoliparis swirei. The sequence continues at coordinate 809,578 of NC_079399.1, read as the reverse complement.
AACACATGTTGTTCTCCTGGTGTCCACTAGGGGCATCACTACTGTATCATAGAGATAACACATGTTGTTCTCCTGGTGTCCACTAGGGGCATCACTACTGTATCATAGAGATAATACATGTAGTTCTCCTGGTGTCCACTAGGGGCATCACTACTGTATCATAGAGATAACACATGTAGTTCTCCTGGTGTCCACTAGGGGCATCACTACTGTATCATAGAGATAACACATGTTGTTCTCCTGGTGTCCACTAGGGGCATCACTACTGTATTATAGAGATAACATGTTGTTCTCCTGGTGTCCACTAGGGGCATCACTACTGTATTATAGAGATAACACATGTAGTTCTCCTGGTGTCCACTAGGGGCATCACTACTGTATCATAGAGATAACATGTTGTTCTCCTGGTGTCCACTAGGGGCATCACTACTGTATTATAGAGATAACACATGTTGTTCTCCTGGTGTCCACTAGGGGCATCACTACTGTATTATAGAGATAATACATGTTGTTCTCCTGGTGTCCACTAGGGGCATCACTACTGTATTATAGAGATAACACATGTTGTTCTCCTGGTGTCCACTAGGGATATCACTACTGTATTATAGAGATAACACATGTAGTTCTCCTGGTGTCCACTAGGGCATCACTACTGTATCATAGAGATAACATGTTGTTCTCCTGGTGTCCACTAGGGGCATCACTACTGTATTATAGAGATAACACATGTTGTTCTCCTGGTGTCCACTAGGGGCATCACTACTGTATTATAGAGATAACACATGTTGTTCTCCTGGTGTCCACTAGGGCATCACTACTGTATTATAGAGATAACATGTTGTTCTCCTGGTGTCCACTAGGGCATCACTACTGTATTATAGAGATAACACATGTTGTTCTCCTGGTGTCCACTAGGGCATCACTACTGTATTATAGAGATAACATGTTGTTCTCCTGGTGTCCACTAGGGCATCACTACTGTATTATAGAGATAACACATGTTGTTCTCCTGGTGTCCACTAGGGCATCACTACTGTATCATAGAGATAACACATGTAGTTCTCCTGGTGTCCACTAGGGCATCACTACTGTATATAGAGATAACACATGTTGTTCTCCTGGTGTCCACTAGGGCATCACTACTGTATTATAGAGATAACACATGTTGTTCTCCTGGTGTCCACTAGGGCATCACTACTGTATCATAGCGATAACACATGTTGTTCTCCTGGTGTCCACTAGGGCATCACTACTGTATTATAGAGATAACACATGTTGTTCTCCTGGTGTCCACTAGGGGCATCACTACTGTATTATAGAGATAACACATGTTGTTCTCCTGGTGTCCACTAGGGCATCACTACTGTATCATAGAGATAATACATGTAGTTCTCCTGGTGTCCACTAGGGGCATCACTACTGTGTTATAGAGATAACACATGTTGTTCTCCTGGTGTCCACTAGGGCATCACTACTGTATTATAGAGATAACATGTTGTTCTCCTGGTGTCCACTAGGCATCACTACTGTATTATAGAGATAACACATGTTGTTCTCCTGGTGTCCACTAGGGCATCACTACTGTATTATAGAGATAACACATGTAGTTCTCCTGGTGTCCACTAGGGCATCACTACTGTATTATAGAGATAATACATGTTGTTCTCCTGGTGTCCACTAGGGCATCACTACTGTATTATAGAGATAACACATGTTGTTCTCCTGGTGTCCACTAGGGGCATCACTACTGTATTATAGAGATAACACATGTTGTTCTCCTGGTGTCCACTAGGGGCATCACTACTGTATTATAGAGATAACACATGTTGTTCTCCTGGTGTCCACTAGGGGCATCACTACTGTATCATAGAGATAACATGTTGTTCTCCTGGTGTCCACTAGGGGCATCACTACTGTATAGAGATAACATGGTTCTCCTGTGTCCACTAGGGGCATCACTACTGTATCATAGAGATAACACATGTTGTTCTCCTGGTGTCCACTAGGGGCATCACTACTGTATTATAGAGATAACACATGTTGTTCTCCTGGTGTCCACTAGTACACTGCTGTATCATAGAGACCATGTAGTTCTCCTGGTGTCCACTAGGGGCATCACTACTGTATCATAGAGATAACACATGTTGTTCTCCTGGTGTCCACTAGGGGCATCACTACTGTATTATAGAGATAACACATGTAGTTCTCCTGGTGTCCACTAGGGGCATCACTACTGTATTATAGAGATAACACATGTAGTTCTCCTGGTGTCCACTAGGGGCATCACTACTGTATTATAGAGATAATACATGTTGTTCTCCTGGTGTCCACTAGGGGCATCACTACTGTATCATAGAGATAACACATGTAGTTCTCCTGGTGTCCACTAGGGGCATCACTACTGTATCATAGAGATAACACATGTTCTCCTGGTGTCCACTAGGGGCATCACTACTGTATCATAGAGATAACACATGTTGTTCTCCTGGTGTCCACTAGGGGCATCACTACTGTATCAGAGATAATACATGTAGTTCTCCTGGTGTCCACTAGGGGCATCACTACTGTATTATAGAGATAACACATGTAGTTCTCCTGGTGTCCACTAGGAGCATCACTACTGTATCATTAGAGATAACACATGTAGTTCTCCTGGTGTCCTAGGGCATCACTACTGTATTATAGAGATAACACATGTTGTTGTTCTCCTGGTGTCCACTAGGGCATCACTACTGTATAGAGATTGGGGGAAAAGTACAGAAAAACAGGGGCAAGGTTGGTTTTGAAAGTGATTAAAGGGTTTTTTACAAAGGAATGGGTTTTTTAACATTAGTGAGGGGTTTGGGATCAGGGTGCAGGGATTTTTTTTGCTAAGGGGTTGGGTTAATTGTTTAGAAATTTTGGGACGGGGGGAAGAAAGGGTTTTGTTTTTCTGGGGGGTTTTGGGGAAGGGGGCGGGTGGGGGCACCCGGGGGAAAAGGAAAGTTTAAAAAAGTTTGTGTCCGGGGTGGGGGAGTTTTTTTTTAAATTTTTGCCCGGTTTCCGGGGGTCTGGAAAAGGTTCAGGCCCTTTGGTACACACCAGGGAAAACACACCCCAAAAACACACACAACAAAACACACAAAAAGAGACACACAAGAGACACACAAGAGACAAAAACACACAAAACACAAAAAAGAGACACACACAGAGACACAAGACAAAAGAGCACACACAACACAGAGCACACACACACAGAGACACACAAACACACCCCGCCAAAAAGCAAACGGCCCAAAACCAGGACACCGAGCGGCCCACACACAGAGAAAAGAACAGAAGAAACAGGAAAATAAAAACACACACAAAAGGGAAAAAAAAAAAACAAAAAACGGGAAAAAAAAACACACGCAAAAGGGGACCAGAAACCACAAAGAAAACACAAAAAGAAACAAAAACAAACCAGAAAACACCAAACAAAAGGGAAAAAGACACAGGTAAACCCAAGAAAACCCAGGGGGAAACCAAAACACACATTTTCCGGGGTTTTCCCCTAAGGGTACATTGTTTTATCGCCTTTGAAACAAGGGTTTTTTTTAGAAAATTAAAACCCCTTTTTAAATTATTTACACACAAAATTTTTTGTGTAAAATATAAAACGGTTTTTGACATTTGATTATTTAAATATTTTTGGGTTCAAAAGTTTGGGGAAAAAAATTTCCTTGAAATGCCTTATTTTTTCAAAAAAAAGAATTTTTTTTCCCAATGGAAAATTAAAAAACGAAAATTCCTACATTTTTAAATTTAAAGAACGGGGAAAGGGTTTTTTCAAAAGAAAAAGAGGTGGGAGGCCCTTTCACAACCCCGGGCAAGGAAAATTTTTTCCCCTTAAAAGCTTGGTTTAGAAAACCCGCCTTTTCAAAGGTTCAACGGGAAACTTTTTTAAAAAGGGAAAAAGGCAAAAACGGCCTTCCCTTTTTGACATTTGAAGGGCATCCTTTTGGGGGTTCAAAACCCCAAAAGGGGCCCAAAAAAAAAGAATTTCTGAAACTCCCCAAATTTTTTTTAAAAAAAAAGGTTTTTATGGGAAAAAGAAACGGAAAGGGCCCAGGGGAAATTTGGAAAAAAGGGGTTCTCCCAAAAGGAAAAAATTTTGGGGGGGTTTTTTGGAAAACCAGAAGAAAAAAGTACAAAAACCTTTTTTGAAAAAGGCGGAAGGTCCTAACCACTTCAAATGGTAAAAAGGCCATGTAGGCCCGGGGGCGTTTTGGGTGCTGGTTTAAAGGGGGAAAAAAGATTTGGGCCCGGAAAAAAAGGATTTTAAAAAAAGGCTTTTACTTAAAATTTTGGGAACGATGAATCCCTTTTTGGGAGGTTGTTTGGACCAAAAAAGGCCTTTTAAAAAACGGGGAAAAGACCCAAAGGGGCCACACCCCCAAACTTTGGTGGGGGTCTTGAGGGGGGCGTTTTGGTGCGGGAAAGGGGGATTTTGGCCGGGAAAAAGGGTTTTAAAAAACCCCCTTTTGGAACCCCTGTTGGGGCACCCTTAAACCAAGGGTTCCCCCAAAGGAAATGCCCAAACCCAAAATCCAATTGGGGAAGGTCTTGGGGGAAGGGGGGTGCTTTCCAACCCCAGTTTCCTAAAAAAAATTAATTTTTTTGGAATTGCCAAGGCCCTAAAGGGGAATTCCCCTCCCCAAAAGGGGATTTTTTGGGAAAAGGCTTTTGGGGAAAAAAATTTAAAATTTTCAAAAAAAATTTAAACTAAATTGCCAAGGTTTTGCAATTTTTTAAATTTTGAAAAACTTCTTTGAAAAAAATTTTTAAGGAAAAAAAATTTTTTAAAACCCCCAAACTTTTTTAACCCTTGTAATGTTTATATATTTTTTATAATTTAATATTTATAAATAAATATTTTCCCATGGCAGAAAGCCCCTTGCCCCAAAATTTTAAAAGGGTGTTTTTAAATTAGAAAAATTTTTATAATTATAACCCCCGGGAAAATTTAACCGGGTTGGAGAAGGCCCCAACCACCCGGGGGCCGGTCCCTTTCCCTCCCAGTTTTGGGGGGCAGAGGGGTGAGAGAGAGGCCCCAAGGTCCCTGGAAAAGACCAGGTCCCTGAGACCAGGTCGAGACCGGGTTTGGGGGGCCCCAGGCCAGCGGGGGGGAAGGACAAAAGGGGTGGGGGGAAGAGACAGACAGGGGGGGGCATAGAGACAGACAGGGTGGGGGCATAGAGACAGACAGGTGGGGGCAGAGACAGACAGGGTGGGGGGAAAACAGACAGACAGGGGGGGGGCATAAGACAGACAGGTGGGGGCATAGAGACAGACAGGGGGGGGGCATGAGACAGACAGGTGGGGGCATAGAGACAGACAGGGGGGGGGCATAAAAGACAGACAGGGGGGGGGCATAAGAGACAGACAGGGGGGGGGCATAGAGAAAAGACAGGGGGGGGGCATAGAGACAGACAGGGGGGGGGGGGGCATGAGACAGACAGGTGGGGGCATAGAAAAAGACAGGGGGGGCATAGAGACAGACAGGGGGGGGGAAAGAGACAGACAGGGGGGGCATAGACAGACAGGTGGGGGGGGCATAGAGACAGACAGGTGGGGGGGCATAGAGACAGACAGGGGGGGGGCATGGGGACAGACGGGGTGGGGGCATAGAGACAGACAGGTGGGGGCATAGAGACAGACAGGGGGGGGGCATAAAACAGACAGGTGGGGGCATAGAGACAGACAGGGGGGGGGCAAAAAGACACAAAAACAGACAGGTGGGGGCATGAGACAGACAGGGTGGGGGCATAAAAGACGGGAAACAGACAGGGTGGGGGGCATAGAGACAGACAGGAGGTGGAGGCATAGAGACAGACAGACAGGTGGGGGGGCATAGAGACAAAAACAGGTGGGGGCATAGAGACAGACAGACAGGGGGGGGCAAGAGACAAAAACAGGGGGGGGGCATGAGACAGACAGACAGGTGGGGGCAAAAAACAGACAGGTGGAGGCATAGAGACAGACAGACAGGTGGGGGGGCATAGAGACAGACAGGGGGGGGCATAGAGACAGACAGGGTGGGGGCATAGAGACAGACAGGGGGGGAAAGAGACAGACAGACAGGTGGGGCATGAAAACAGACAGGGGGGGGGCATAGAGACAGACAGGGGGGGGCATAGAGACAGACAGGGGGGGGCAGGGGAAGACAGAGAGGTGGGGGCATAGAGACAGAGAGGTGGGGGGCATGAGACAGACAGGTGGGGCATAGAGACAGACAGGGGGGGGGGCATGAAAAGACAGACAGGTGGGGGCATAGAGACAGACAGGGGGGGGGGAAAGAGACAGACAGGGGGGGGCATAAAAAGACAGACAGGTGGGGGGGCATAGAGACAGACAGGTGGGGGGGCATAGAGACAGACAGGTGGGGGCATAGAGACAGACAGGGGGGGGCATAGAGACAGACGGGGGGGCATAGAGACAGACGGGGTGGGGGCATGGGGACAGACAGGGGGGGCATAAAGACAGACAGGTGGGGGCAAAAGACAGACATGGGGGCATAAGACAGACAGGTGGGGGCATGAGACAGACAGGGGGGGGCATGAGACAGACAGGGGGGGGGCCAAGAGACAGACAGGGGGGGGGCATAAGACAGACAGGTGGGGGCATAAGACAGACAGGTGGGGGCATGAGACAAAAGGGTGGGGGCATGAGACAGACAGGTGGGGGCATGAAAAGACAGGTGGGGGCAAAAGACAAAGACAGGTGGGGGGCATAGAAAAACGGGGAAACAGACAGGGGGGGGGCATAGAGACAGACAGGGGGGGGGCATAGAGACAGACAGACAGGTGGGGGCAAAAAGACAGACAGGGGGGGGGGCATGAGACAGACAGACAGGTGGGGGGAAAGAGACAGACAGACAGGTGGGGCATAGAGAAAAGACGGGACGGGGGGGCAAAAAGACAGACAGGGGGGGGGCATAAAAGACAGAAAAGGGGGGGCATAGAGACAGACAGACAGGGGGGGGGCATAGGCGACAGACGGGGTGGGGGCATGAGACAGACAGGTGGGGGCATAGAGACAGACAGGGGGGGGGCATGGGCGACAGACAGGTGGGGGCATGAGACAGACAGGTGGGGGCATGGAGAGACAGACAGGTGGGGGCATGAACAGACAGACAGGTGGGGGCATAGAGACAGACAGGGGGGGGGCATAGAAAACAGACAGGGGGGGGGCATAAAAAGACAGACAGGTGGGGGCATAGAGACAGACAGGGGGGGGGGCATGAGACAGACAGGTGGGGGCATAGAGACAGACAGGTGGGGGGGCATAGAGACAGACAGGTGGGGGGCATAGAGACAGACAGGTGGGGGGGCATAGAGACAGACAGGTGGGGGCATAGAGACAGACAGGTGGGGGGAAAATAGAGACAGACAGGTGGGGGCATAGAGACAGACAGGGGGGCATAGAGACAGACAGGTGGGGGCATAGAGACAGACAGGGGGGGGGGCAAAAACAGACAGGTGGGGGCAGAGACAGACAGGGTGGGGGCATAGAGACAGACAGGGGGGGGGCAAGAGACAGACAGGTGGGGGCAAGAGACAGACAGGGGGGGGTAGAGACAGACAGGTGGGGGCATGAGACAGACAGGGGGGGGGCATGAGACAGACAGGGGGGGGGCATGAGACAGACAGGGGGGGGCATGAAAACAGACAGGGGGGGGGGCATGAGACAGACAGGGGGGGGGCATGAGACAGACAGGGGGGGGGCATAGAGACAGACAGGGGGGGGAAAGGGGCAAAAAAAGGAAAACAGACAGGGGGGGGGCATAGAGACAGACAGGGGGGGGGCAAGAGACAAAAGGTGGGGCATGAGACAGACAGACAGGTGGGGGAAAGGACAAAACAGACAGGTGGGGGCAAAAAGAGACAGACAGGTGGGGGCATAGAGACAGACAGGGGGGGCATAAAAGACAGACAGGGGGGGGATAGAGACAGACGGGGTGGGGAAAAAGGAAACAAAAACAGACAGGCGGGGGGCATAGAGACAGACAGGTGGGGGCATAAAACAGACAGGGGGGGGGCATAGAGACAGACAGGTGGGGGCATAGAGACAGACAGGTGGGGGGGAAAAGGGGAAACAGAAAAAGGTGGGGGCATGAGACAGACGGGGGGGGGCATAGAGACAGACAGGTGGGGGCATAGAGACAGACAGGTGGGGGCATAGAGACAAACAGGTGGGGGGCAAAAGAGACAGACAGGGGGGGGGCATAGAGACAGACAGGTGGGGGCATAGAGACAGACAGGGGGGGGGAAAAGAGACAGACAGGTGGGGGGGCATAGAGACAGACAGGTGGGGGCATAGAGACAGACAGATGGGGGCATAGAGACAGACAGGTGGGGGCATAGAGACAGACAGGGGGGGGCAAGAGACAGACAGGGGGGGGGCATAGAAAACAGACGGGAAGGTGGAGGCATGAGACAGACAGGAGGTGGGGGCATAGAGAAAACAGACAGGTGGGGGGGCATAGAGACAGACAGGTGGGGGGGCATAGAGACAGACAGGTGGGGGGGCATAGAGACAGACAGGAGGTGGAGGCATAGAGAGACAGACAGGAGGTGGAGGCATAGAGAGACAGACAGGTGGGGGGCATAGAGACAGACAGGTGGGGGGCATAGAACAGACAGGGGGGGGGGCATGAGACAGACAGGGGGGGGGGCATAGAGAAAAAGACAGGTGGGGGGCATAGAGACAGACAGGGGGGGGGCCATAGAGACAGACAGGGGGGGGGCAAGAGACAGACAGGTGGGGAGAACAGAGACAGACAGGTGGGGGAAAGAGACAGACAGGGGGGGGCATGAGACAGACAGGTGGGGGGCATAAAACAGACAGGTGGGGGCATGAGACAGACAGGTGGGGGCATAGAGACAGACAGGGGGGGGGCAGAGACAGACAGGGGGGGGGCATAGAGACAGACAGGGGGGGGCAAAAGAAAAACAGACAGGGGGGGGGCATAGAGACAGACAGGGGGGGGCATAGAGACAGACAGGTGGGGGCATGAGACAGACAGGGGGGGGCATGAGACAGACAGGTGGGGGCATAGAGACAGACAGGTGGGGGCATAGAGACAGACAGGTGGGGGGGCATAGAGACAGACAGACAGGTGGGGGGGCATAGAGACAGACAGGTGGGGGGCATAGAGACAGACAGACAGGTGGGGGGGCATAGAGACAGACAGACAGGTGGGGGGGCATAGAGACAGACAGGTGGGGGCATAGAGACAGACAGGTGGGGCATAGAGACAGACAGGTGGGGCATAGAGACAGACAGGTGGGGGGGCATAGAGACAGACAGGTGGGGGGCATAGAGACAGACAGGTGGGGGGGCATAGAGACAGACAGGTGGGGGCATAGAGACAGACAGGGGGGGCATAGAGACAGACAGGTGGGGGCAAAGAGACAGACAGGTGGGGGGGCATAGAGACAGACAGGTGGGGGGGCATAGAGACAGACAGGTGGGGGCATGAGACAGACAGGTGGGGGGCATAGAGACAGACAGGTGGGGGCATAGAGACAGACAGGGGGGGGCATAAGACAGACGGGGGGGGCATGAGACAGACAGGTGGGGCATAGAGACAGACAGTGGGGGCATAGAGACAGCCAGGGGGGGGACATAGAGACAGACAGATGGGGGCAAAAAGACAGACGGGTGGGGGCATAGAGACAAACAGGTGGGGGCATAGAGACAGACAGGTGGGGGCATAGAAAACAGACAGGGGGGGCATAGAGAAAAGACAGGGGGGGGGCATAGAGAAAAGACAGGTGGGGCATAGAGACAGACAGGTGGGGGCATAGAGACAGACAGGTGGGGGCATAGAGACAGACAGGTGGGGGGCATGAGACAGACAGGTGGGGGCATGAGACAGACAGGGGGGGGGCATAGAGACAGACAGGGGGGGGCATGGAGACAGACAGGTGGGGGGGCATAGAGACAGACAGGGGGGGGGCATAGAGACAGACAGGTGGGGGCATAGAGACAGACAGGGGGGGGCATAGAGACAGACAGGTGGGGGCAAAAAGACAGACAGGTGGGGGGAAAGAGACAGACAGGTGGGGGCAAAAACAGACAGGGGGGGGGCATGAGACAGAAAATGGAGGCATGAGAGACAGACAGGGGGGGGGCATAGAGAAAAGACAGGTGGGGGCATAGAGACAGACAGGGGGGGCAAGAGACAGACAGGAGGGGGGGGCATAGAGACAGACGGGGGGAGGGGCATAGGACAGACAGGGGGGGGCATAGAGACAGACAGGGGGGGGGCATAGAGACAGACAGGTGGGGGGAAAAATGAGAGACAGACAGGTGGGGGGCATAGAGACAGACAGGTGGGGGGGGGGCATAGAGACAGACAGGTGGGGGGGCATAGAAAAAAACAGACAGGGGGGGGGGCATAGAGACAGACAGGGGGGGGGCATAGAGACAGACAGGGGGGGGCATAGAGACAGACAGGGGGGGGGGAAAGAACAGACGGGGGGGGGGCATAGAAAAGACAGGTGGGGAAAGGGGACAGACAGGTGGGGGGAAAAATAAAAGACGGGAACAGGTGGGGGCATAGGACAGACAGGTGGGGGGCATAAAGACGGGGACAGGGGTTTGAAGGGTTAGGGTGATCTGGCAAGAGGTGAACTGTTGTAGAGCCTCATAGCCGTCGGCAGGAATGTTCTCCTGTATCTCTCCTTGTGGCAGCGGAGGCGTGAGGAGGCGTCTGGAGAAAGTACTCCTCTGTCCCTGTAGGAGGTGGTGGAGAGGGTGGTCCGGGTTGTCCAATATGGACACCAGTTTCTTAAACCCTCCCCCTCCACCACCTGTTCCAGGTGCTCCAGCTGGCGGGATGATGGAGCCAGCCTTCCTAACCAGTTTGTTAAGGCGGCTGGTGTCCCCGGCTCGATGCTGCTCCCCAGCAGACAATGGCAAAGTGCAGCACCCCCACAACCGACTGGTAGAATAACTCCAGCATCTTGCTGCACACGTTGAAGGATCGAAGCTTTCTCAGGAAAAAGTCGACTCATCCCTTCTTGTACACAGCGTTGATGTTGGCCTTCCAGTTCAGTCGGCTGTCGAGGGGGCCCAGGGTACTTTTGGCTCCTCCACCATGTCCACGTCCACTCCCAGGACACTCAGAGGGGGAGGAGCTGTCGCCTTCCTCCTGAAGTCCACCACCATCTCTCTGGTCTTGGCCACGTTCAGCCGCAGGTGGTTCTCATCGGACTTTACAAAGTCACTCACCACTCCCCTGTACTCCTCCCCCCGTCCACCCCTAATACACCCGACCACTGCAAAATCATCACAGTACTTCTTCAGATGGCATCACTCCGTGCTGTACTAGAAGTCACTGGTGTACACGGTGAAGGGGAAAGGGGAGACAGAACAGTTCCTGTGGGGCTCCAACATCACTGACTACCTTCCCAGACAGCACACGGCTCATTCTGACAAACTGTGGTCTGGCTCTGAGGTAGGCAGTGATCGAGGAGATGGTGGGGCGCCCACCCCGGCCCCCCGCAGCTTCTCACTCAGCAGCAGTGGCTGGATGGTGTTAAATGCACTGGAGAAGTAAAAAAAGTGACTCTCACAGAGACCCCGGTTCCATCCAGGTGCGACTGAGCTCGTTGCAGCAGGTAGATGATGGCGTCGTCCACTCCCACATGAGGCTGGTAAGCAAATTGCAGGGGGCCCAGCGAGATTTCACCTGCGGCGGAGGTGGGCCAAGACCAGCCTCTCAGCACCTTCATCACATGGGAGGTGAGGCGACCGGTCGGTAGTCGTTGAGGCCAGATGGTGTTGACTTCTTTGGGACAGGGACCAGGCACGGCGTCTTCCACAGCACGGGACTTCCCCAGCCTCAGGCTGAGGTTGAAGGCGCTGCAGGACACCAGACAGCTGGGTGGCGCAGGTCTTTAGGACCCTGGGGCTGATGCCATCAGGACCTTCAGCTCTTCGCTGGTGTAGTTTCTCCAGCTGTCTTCTCACCTGGTCAGTCGTCACAGAGAGGGGGGGGGGAGAAGGAGCCCATTGTTATTGAGGGCTCGGTGGATGTGCAGCTCAGCAGGGGGACAGAGGGAGGAGGTGTTTGGGAGGTGTGATGTGGGAGGGGGCGGGGAGGGCTGTGAACTGAACCTATTGAAAAAACAGTTCAGCTCGATGGCCCTCTCCAGGGCGCCCCCTGGCTGGCTCCCTCCCACCTTGGAGCCAGTTATCTGCTTCATGCCTGACCACACCTCCCTTGTGCTGTTCAGCTGGAGTTTGGCCCCCAGCTTCCTCCTGTAGGAGTCCTCGCCCTCCCTGAGCTCCACCTTCAGGTTGCGCTGGGCTTTCCTCAGCTCATCCCTGTCTCCAGACCTGAAAGCAGCTTTCTTCATGTTAAAGCGCCTTCAGGTCCCTGGTGATCAGGGCTTGTTGTTGGGAAGCAGCGCACAGTCCGTGATGGGATGGTGGTGTGTTCACAGAACTTGATGTATTCCGTGATGCAGTCGGTCATACTGTTGATGTCCTCCCGTGCGGTCCAAAAGCACATCCCAGTCCGTTGACTGAAGCAGTCCTGTAGGCGTCGTTAGCCTCCAGAGACCACCTCCTCACAGTCCTGGTGGTCCCCGGCAGCCTCTTCACCAGAGGAACATACCTGGGTGTCAGCCGGACCAGGTCATGATCAGACCTGCCGAGGGGAAGGGCAGTGGCGCTGTATCGTCCTTAGTATTAGCATCAGCAAGTCCAGAGTTTTATTGTTCCTTGTTGGGCAGTCTATGTATTGATGGAAGGTTGGCAGAGCTTTTTCCAATGTGGTGTGGTTAAAGTCACCAGTGATAGCCATGAATGCTCCAGGCTGATGATTCAGCAGAGCAGACACAGTGGAGTGGATGGTGTCCACAGCTTCCTCAGCGTCAGCTGATGGGGGCACGAACGACAACCACAATGGCGGACGTGAACTCCCCGGAAAATTTAATGGGGCGCATCCCGGCCAGCAGTTCAATGTTGGGGCTACAAAGCGCTCCTTCACGCACACATGGCCCGGATGGCACCACCGTTCATTCACATAAACAGCGATCCCCCCCTCTTCTTCCCGCTCTGTGTGGCGTCTCTGTCAGCCGAACAGTCCTGAAGCCGGGAAAAAGGCGCTGTGATCCGGATAGTCCGTGCAGCCACGTCTCAGTGAAGCAAAAGGGGCTGCTCTCACGGAAGACCTCTCGGTCATTACCAGCGCGAGCTCATCCGTCTTATTCCCCAAAAGACCTCCGTTCCCGTTATGATGGGTACCGAGGGTTTGTATCCCCTCGTTTTAGCCCTCCGTTTGACACCCGATCTGAAACCGGGACCCCTTCTCCGTAGCCCCACCGGGATCTGGGTCTTTCTCCAGGCAGAAGCGGCCTGCACAGGGGATCAGCTGAGAAAGCGGTGACGGGCCCCCGTCATTGTTATGCTGGGCTCCCCGATACTCACGACAAAGTGAACAAAAGCCACAGTAAAATTTTCGAAAAAAAGTTATGGTCCAGTGCCCGGGCCGTAACTAAGACAACGTGAAAGAAAAAAAAAAGAAAAGAAAAGTGAAAAAAGACAATAAAATAAAAGCAAAGCGCCACTACTGAAACAAGCAGCCTTTGGGGGGCGAACCGGTGGGGGCTAGAGACAGACAGGGGGGTAAGACAGACATTGGGGGGCAAAAACAGACAGGGGGGGGCAAAAACAGACAGGGGGGGCCCCTTTTTAAAATACTGGGGTTGGTTTGGGCGGGAAAGGGGGCCAAACAAACTTTTTAAGATTGCAGGAATTTTACTTGAGCCCCGGCCCCAACCCCTGAGGGCCCTGGGGAAGGGGGGCCAAACACATCACCGGGAGATCAGCCCGAAAATCCCGGGCCCATCACCAAATTTCCCCCAAAACACCCCTTTAACCATCCGGCGCCAAAAAAATTTTCCCTGAAAATCCCCTAAAGCAAGGCCCAAAAACACATCCCCGGGGAACCATCGGCCGGAAACACATCCCTGGGAAAACCCCGATGCCGGGAAATACTTTCCCCAACTTCATTTTTAACCAAAAAGGGGGCCCCCAAAAATCCTTTTTTAACTTTACCTGAAATCATGACGCATCCCCTGGGGCCATCACGGGGCAGAAAAAATTTTTTAACCATCCCCTCCCTAAACTTCCCCAAAATTTCATAACGCTTTTGGGGAATCCCCTAAAACATACTGCGTCACCTGGGCAAATCCCCTGCATATTTGAATCAGGGTCCCCTTTAAAAATTCACCAACGATAAATAAAGCTCACCGGGGTTTATTTGAAAAATTTCCCCGAACCCCACATTTTAAACCACCCAAAAGAACTTTTCCCTTTCCTTTTAACCCCTTGAAACATTTTTTTATTTTATGTTTTATATACGGGAATTTTTTGAAACCTTCAAATACTAATAATCCCAAATGTTTGAATTTTAAATGTTCCTTGAAAATGAAAAATTCAAATATTTTCATATTTTTATGAATATTTTTTGAAATATTTCTTTTTAAATTAGCCAGGGAATCCCTCAAAATACCTGATTACCTATAATAAAAAATAAACCCTCTTGAATAAATTTGAATCCATGAATCCCATTTTTTTTTAAAAGAAAATCAGAAAATTTTTAAATGTCCCTCAAAATAAAATGAATATTTTGGGGGTTTTTGAAGTTAAATTACCCGGGGTTACCTCCAAGGTTACCCATAAATTACCCTAAATTCCCGGGGTTAATCAAGGGGTTACCCATAAATTACCAAAGGGGGGAATTACCCATAAATTAGCATAAATTACCCATAAATCCCCTAAATCCCTCCTTTTAGGAATTACCCTAATTACCCCCCTAAATTCAGAATTCCTTTTGAAATTACCTAAATAATACCTAGGAATACCTTTTAAATTTCTCCTAAATACCCCGGGGGTTAACCCTTTGAATCCCCCCTGAACCCCCTCATGAATCCTCTAATTACTTCATAAATTATCTAAATACCTCCTGAATTTCATGAAATAAAAGGGTTCAGGGAAAAAAGGTTTGGGGTGGGTTCCACGTTCATCGATGTTGGATTGATTAATCATGGTTCCTTCCGCCCAAGTCAGTGGGGCCCAAAAGGACTAAATAATAGTTAGGTTTTTGGTTTCAAAAACCCCTTCCCTTTTTGGTTTTTGGGCCCTGCCCCGCTTAAGTCTTGTGCTCCGGCCCGGTTTTTTGAGCCCGCCCCAAGGGGTTTTTTGCCCACGGGGTTTTTTAGCCCTTTTCTAGGTTCCCGGGGTTGGCCCCGGCCCTGGTTGCCAGCTTTTTGGCCCTCGGGGTTTTTTAGCCCGCCTTTTGGGCCCCCACCCTAGGTTCCCGCCTAATTTGGGCCTAGCCGGCCCCCAGTTGTTCCCAGCCTTTTTAGCCCCAGCTGGTTCAGTTTTCCCGAGTCTGGCCCCGCTGGGGTTTTTCCTCACTTTTCCTGGGGTTTTTTAGTCGGGTTCCTAGTTGCCCCCGGGGTTGTCCGCCCTAGGTTTCTTCAATCCTGTTCCTAAAAATCTTTGGCTTTGTAATAAAAAAATTCTGGGTTCCCCCTTTTTCGGGGTTAAAACCTGTTTTTCCAGGGAACAACCAGTTCCCGGGCCTTTTCCAAGAATCGGTTTTCCCTCAAAAAAAGCTTTTGATTCACAACCAGCAAACCCAAAAATTTCATTCGGATTTTTTTTAATTTTTTTAAAAAATTCCCCACAATTTGGGCGCTTCAAAAATCAAGAACCCTTAACCCTTTTTAAAAGGGTTTGTAAAAATTCAAACATTTAACGGGGGTTTTTGAATTTACCCCTTGCCAGGGGGCCGCAGATTGGGGTTTCATTAAGCCCTTTAAAAAAAAGGAAAGCATTTTCCTTTTGGGGGGGGCCCCCCCTCTTTTTTGGAAAAAATTACATTTTTTTGGCCCAAATTCCTAAAGGGCCCCCAAGATTAAAAAAAATTTTCCGGCTAACTTCCGTGTCTTTTTGGTTTAAAAGGAATTTCAAGGGGGTTTTTATTTTTGTCCAGTTTTATTCATTCCTTGGGGAACCCCACTTTGGGATGGGTTCCTTACATTTAAGGCTGGGTCAAATCGGGGCAGTCGGCTCCCCGGGGTAAGGGGTCAAAAAATTGTTTGCTAAAATCGCATTTCCCCCAAACCCCCTGGTCCCCTTCCACCTTTAAAAATGGGAAAGGGAACCCCAAACAAAATTAACAATAGTGGGGGACCTCCAATCAAAAAAACCTTTGAAAAGGAAAAATTTTCTTATTCACCCAATTGGAAAAAAAACCCTTTTAAAAGGTTTGCCTTTATCCCTTATTTGAGGGCCCCAAAAAACTTCGGGGAATAAAAAATACCCCCTTTTGGGGGTTCAAAACTTTTTAATTTCATATTTCCCTTTCCCGTTCCCCCAAAAGTTTGGGGTTTCTTCCCCAAAATTTCCTTTTAATTTTTTTTAAAGAAAAGCATTTTGCCTTTGAGGATAAAATTTAAATCAATTCCCAAAATAAAAAATATAAAAATTTTAAGGGTTGGTTTAAATACTTTTTGATTTCTGGGTTTTCCTGTTCTCCGAGATTTGACCCTTTTCCCCCAAAAAACAAATAAATTTCCCCGTTTCAATTAAAAATTTTCATCCCTTGGCAATTTTTTGTTTTTTGAAAACCCGATCAAAAAAATTTAAAAAGGCACAAAAAAACCCTTGGTTTTTGCGAAAAAAAAAAGAGGAAGCTATAAATCTGGCCTTCCCTTTGAACATTTTGGTTGTTATCTTTGGAAGAAAAAATTTGGAAAAATAACTTTTCAAAAGGGAATAAAAAAGGGAAAGTTTCCCCCTTTTAAACCCCCAGCCTTTTCCGGGCCGGGAAAGGGGCCCCCTATTCCCTGGGGAAAAAAAAGGAAAAGAAGAAAATTTTTACCCCGGGTTTTTGATTCAAAAACCTTTATTTAACAGTAAAGGAAATTTAATAAAAGGGGGGGTGGTTTCCAACAAATTTCATAAACCCCCAAGGTTCATTAAGTTTTCTTTTGGAAATTGGGCTACCCCCGGGGCCCCAAATCAGTTTAAATGGGCCCGGGTTTTTTTAAAGGAAACAATTAAATCATCCGGTCAAAAAACCCAAATCAAATCAAAAAGTAAGAAAACCTTTGGCCCCTTTGGGCCCCCAAAACCCCGGTCAAAAACCCCCTTAAAAGGATAAAACCCAAAACCCCCAAACCCCGGACCCCGGTTCAATTTTTTTGTTGAAAAATCAAAAACCTGGGTTCCCAGCCCTTTCCCCCAAATTTCCCCTCATTGGCCAAAAATTTGATTGGAATTAAACTTTTTCCAAATTTTTCCCCATTCCCACGGCCCCGCACTGGTTGGGTTTTTCCCCAAAATTTTAAAAAGCAGGGGTTTCCCTTTTTCAGTTTCAGTTTTGGGGCCAGGCAGCATTTCCCGGGGGGGTAACGAAAAGAACTGAAAATTTTAATTGTTTCCTTTTAAATTCGGATTTATAAAAATTTAAAAAATTTTAAATTTTAAAATGAAAATAAATCTTTTATTATACAAAAAAAAATTTTATAATATTAAAAATTTACCCCCAAATCGAACCCGTTTTAGGGCCCAAAGGTGTTTGCCCAAACAAAAATTTTGGACTTGGAAAATTTTGTGCTTCAAAAATTTAACTTTCAACCTTAAAAACCGGCAAAACAAATTTTTTTTTCGGGGCCAAACATTCCGGTTAAAGGTTTTAAAAGAAAAACCTTAAAGAATTTTTCCCAAGAAATGCATTTCAGGGGCCAAAAGGGGGTTGGGAGTAAACGGGGGGCGGGGAAAATAATTGCTAAGGGGTTTTTTGGATGAGGAGGTTAAAAACTTTTTTTTGGTCATTTTTCCCATGTTCGAGGCCTCCCGGAGGGAAAAAGGAATAGTTGGTGTCCGGGGTGGGGGAGGGTCTGCCGTTTCCTGCCCGTTTCCTGACTCTGGAGGTGTACATTGGATGGTGGGCAGAGTTGGCACCGTATGATCTTCTCTGCAGACCTGACTGTCCGTTAGATCGTGTTCTGATCGGGTTTGGTGGCAGTCCAAACCAGACAGTGATTGAAGTGCTCAGAACAGAGCTCTGTAACAGCGGTGTAGAACATGGTCAGCAGCTCCTGAGGCAGGTTGTGCTTCCCTAAGCTGGGCAGGGAAGTAGATCCTCTGCTGGGCCTTCTTGGATGATTTGGTGGACGTTAGGTTCCCACCTTCAAGGTTCCGGGAGATTGTGGATCCCAGAAACCTGGAAGGATTCCTAGCCAACACAGTGTTATTGAGGATGGTGAGTGGGGGCTGGGGGCTCACTGAAGTCCACTGTCATCTCCACAGTCTGGAAGCGTGTTCAGCTCTGGGTTGTTGCGGCCACCACAGGACAGCTGCTCCAACTTCCCGCCCTATATGCAGACTCGTCATCATCACGGATGAGGCCCGATGACTGATGTCGTCTGCATTGTGGGAGTTGAACAGATGGTCTCCTGGGAGGTGCAGTCGTTGGTAGAGGAGAGAGGCAGTGGGGAGCACGCATCCTGGAGGGCACCAGTGCTGGCTGGTCGGGAGCTGGATGTTGTTTCTCTCCAGCCTCACCTGCTTCCTGTCAGTCAGGAAGTTGGTAATCCACTGACAGGTGGAGGCCGGCTGTGGAGCTGGGTGAGTTTGGTGAGAGGACTTCTGGGATGATGGGTGTTGAACGCTGAGCTGAAGTCCACAGCATCCTCTGTCGGTCCCTGGGGGTGGAGGTGTTGCAGGATGGAGTGCAGCCCCATGTTGACTGCATCATCCATGACCTGTTGCCCGGGAGGCAAACGGCAGAGGGTCAACAGCAGGGGCCTGTGATGCCCTTCAGATGGGTCAAGACCAGTCTCCAAGGACTTCATGACCACAGGCGTCAGGCGGCGGGCCTGTAGTCATTCAGCCCAGGGATGGAGGATGTTTGGGAACCGGGATGATGGTCAGGCCGTTTGAAGTAGGAGGGACTTCACAGTCTCCCAGAGACCTGTTGAAGATCCGTGTGAAGATGATCAAGACAGGGGTGACACCGTCTGGGCCTGCTGCCTTCCTCGTCTTCTGTCTCATCCTCTTCACAGACCGTCAGTGGGGGGGTCAGGGGAGGGTGATACCAGGGGTGCAGATGACTGTGTGCCAGGGTCTGATTGGAGGCGGGTGAGGGAGGTGTGAATGTGGGGTAGTCAAACCTGCAGTAAAACACATTCAGATCGTCCATTCAGCCAGTTGAGGGCTCTCCATGGAGTGGGGAGGGTTTCCTATAGTTTGTAGCCTCTCACACTCCAGTGCACGTTCTACATGATGGTATATATTCTAATCTTGCTTTAAGTCAGACTCTCTCTTGGGGATCAGCTGTTATCCCAATATATACATGGAGTGGTGATTAGAATCATTGGTCCTTTGAAAGAATGTCATGTCATATCCGATACGATGGGCGCTGCACTGTTTTCATGACAACTCCCGGTGATACAGCCATTTCAACGCTGACCTCTTCTACCACCACATCAACAACAACATTTGGGAGAAAGATGGCGAACGAAGGCAGGCAAGGCGAAGCTACATCCCTCTCTTCCTCCCTCCATGGAGTGTCATAGAGGACAGCGAATGCAAATGGCATAGGAGGACAGCAGATACCAAATGGCGCTATTATTGAAGTTGATAAGCAGAGAGAAGAGGCGCCGTCGCACGTCACCTGGAGGCACGGAGAATTAATTTATCGTCTCTTTCAACTTCCGGGCCACGACATGGGTGGAGGGAGGGAGGGAGGAGAGAGGTGGTCACGAGGGGAGTGAGGAGGAGGGAGGAGAGAGAGAGGAGGAGGAAGGCGGGGATCTCAGGCATGCGCAGACGCAGGCATAAGTCAGTTTCCCTGTCAATCGACGTTACATGCCGCGATACGCCATAGTCGAATTATCAACCGGATTCGGATCGGCGGTCATCCAGGGTGTTAATCGGATCAGTCGGACCGCATGAGTCCGACTAAGGTGTTTATCAAAACCCAGACCATTGATTTTCAGTCCGACTAAGACAATAATTCAATTGCATGTAAGCGCACTGACTGGCCAAGTCGTTAGCACAAACCTGTTTTCAGCTTTCAAATAACTTCTCTCGATCGGGCTCCTCTCTGATCTCCTGAGTCACCAAGGTGTTTCTGGCCAGGTTGTACACCTGTCCCCACTCATGATTGGATTTCAGTCCTACTGGACAATTCACTGCATGTAAATCCACTGACTGACGCAGGGTCATGAAGGAAAACCTGTTTTTCTCAGCTTTCAGAGTAGCTTCTTGCTCCCTCTGATCTCCGAGTCACTGCAGCCTGGCCACAGCACCTGTCCCCACCATGAAGCCTCTCTTTGTCTTGTGACGTAAGCCGCCTGACAAAACCCTGCTGCCAGAACCCGCAGTTTATTGTTATTAAAGATGCGGTACGTTTTGGTGGGTACACACATGTACAAGAAACTGATATATGGCGTCCACGGTTTGGTGAGTTAGTCTGGGCCAAGTGATGTGGATGCAGCCTCAGAAGACACCTCCAGTCAGTGCAGTCACAGCAGGGCCTCTGTAGGCTCAGCTTTGACTCGTTGGTCCATTTCCTCCCAGGTTTCTACAGGCACACGGATTTAAGTTTCTGCCTGCAGCTTGCAGGAGGAGATGAACCAGGCAGTGATCAGAAGTCCCAAAGCTGCACAGGAAACCAGCGGATATCAAGTTCTTCAGGATTGTGGAGCAGTGGTCGAGGTGTGTTTTTGTACAGGTGGGACACTCTAATGTGCTACCTGTATTTTAGGAAGTTCATATTGAGTTTTTCTTGAACAAATCCCAGGATGATAATCAGAAGAGAAATTCTGGGTGTTTTCAGCTCCGTCCTGCTGGTTCTCTGTGTGTGAGGGTGCGGGAGTGCTCGCTGACGAGCGCAGGCTTGGTGGCCCCTGCAGACACCCCTAAAGAATCAAAGGAGGAAAACTCCAGGGGTGGAATAAAAAGGTCATAGTTTATGGATTATGGATTCTAGGTGAGGAATGCATATTTTCCATGGAAGGTCTGTGGCATCTGTACACCAACTTTCGTTTATATAAAAGCAGACTCCTCCTGAGTGCTGAAAACCGTGCAAATAAACAAAAACATAAAAAACACGAGAGAGTCGCATCACACTGTTAAATCTATATCATGGCGCCTATCTTGGATATGTATGCGTATAAATATTATACATATTATAAATGTTATAAATATTATACATATTATACATATTATCAATATTATGCATATTATAAATATTAAAAATATTATACATATTATAAATATTGAACATCATTTAAGAAGTCTTCTCCCGATATGTTTTCATTTGACTGGAAGAAGAGATTTTCCTAAAAAGAAAAGCACGACGTCTAAAAACTGAAAGTGCATCGAACCAGAATGAGACCTTGTTGATTGTGTGTTGTTTATTGTGTGTTGTTTATTTGTTGTTGTTGTCGAAACATAAATAAAGACATCTGTTTGTGATCTGAGAAATATCTGAAACGAACTGTGAAAACAAGTTAAAATCAAAGAGATGAAATGAGGAGGAGGAGGAGGATGAAGAGAACAATGAGCCCAACGTCTCCATAAAAAGGAGGGATAGGGAGGAAGAGGAGGAGGAGGAACATAGCAGGAGGAGGAAGGAGAGAAATAACTGGAGACGGTTAAGGGATAAATAAATATAAAGGGAGGATGATAATAAAAAAAGAATAGTAGAATCAGAGGAAAGGAGGAAAGAGAATAAAAGAAGAGGAGGAAGAGGAATGATGGAAGAAGACCATAATAAATGGATGTGGGAAGAAGAAAGAGGGGGCTTAGAGGGAGGAGGAGAAGGAGAGGGAGGAGGAGGGGCACTATGAGGAGGAGGAGGACACTATGAGGAGGAGGAGGAGGAGGGGGAGGAGGAGGAGCAATATGAGGAGGAGGAGGAGGGGGAGGAGGAGGAGCAATATGAGGAGGAGGAGGAGGAGAGGGAGGAGGAGAGGGAGGAGCAATATGAGGAGGAGGAGGAGGAGCACTATGAGGAGGAGGAGGAGGAGGAGGAGCAATATGAGGAGGAGGCGGAGGAGGAATAGAGGAGAGGAGAAGGAGGAGGAGGAGGGCACTAGGAGAGGAGGAGAGGTACTATGAGGGAGGAGGAGGAGCAATATGGGAGGAGGAGGAGGAGAGGGAGGAGGAGGAGCAATATGAGGAGGAGGAGGAGGAGGAGGACAACATGAGAGGAGGGAGGAGAGGGAGGAGGAGGGCACCAGGGAGGAGGAGGAGGGAGGAGGAGGGGCAATTAAGGATGAGGAGGAGGAGGGGCACTGGGAGACAAGGAGGAGGAGGAGGAGGAGGAGGAGCAATATGAGGAGGAGGAGGAGGAGGAGGAGCACTATGAGGAGGAGGGGGAGGAGGAGGAGCAATATGAGGAGGAGGAGGAGAGGGAGGAGGAGGAGGAGGAGGAGGAGGAGGAGGAGGAGGAGCAGAGAGGAGGAGGAGGAGGAGCAATATGAGGAGGAGGAGGAGGAGGAGAGCATATGAGGAGAGGAGGGAGGGGCACTAGAGATAGGAGGAGGAGGAGGAGAGCAGGAGGGGTACAAGGAGATGAGGAGGAGGAAGAGGGCACTATGAGGAGGAGAGGAGGAGGAGAGGCAATATGAGGGGAACAGAGGAGGAGCAGAGGGAGGAGGAGGAGCAATATGAGGAGGAGGAGGAGGAGGAGGAGCAGGAGGGACAATATGAGGAAGAGCACTATGAGGAGGGCAATGAAAGGAGGAGAGGAGGAGAAGGAGGAGGAGGAGAGGGAGGAGGAGGGGCACTATGAGGAGGAGGAGGAGGAGGAGGAGGAGGAGGGGCACTATGAGGAGGAGGAGGAGGAGGAGGAGGAGGAGGAGGGGCACTATGAGGAGGAGGAGGAGGAGGGGCACTATGAGGAGGAGGAGCAGGAGGAGGAGGGAGGAGGAGGAAGACTGAGAGGGAGCAGGAGGAGGGCAACAGAGGAGGAGGAGGGCAGGCAGGAGGAATAATAAGGAGGAGGAGGAGGAGGAGGAGGAGGGGCACTATGAGGAGGAGGAGGAGGAGGAGGAGGAGGAGGGAGGAGGAGGCAACAGGAGGGAGGAGGAAGAGGGAGGAGGGAGCACACTGAGGAGGAGGAGAATGAGGAGGAGGAGGAGAAGGAGAGGGAGGAGGAGGAGGGGCACTATGAGGAGGAGGAGGAGGAGGAGAGGGAGGAGGAGGGGCACTATGAGGAGGAGGAGGAGAGAGGAGGAGCACTATGAGGAGGAGGAGGAGGAGAGGGAGAGAGGAGGGCAATAGGAGGAGGAGCAATATGAGAGGAGGAGGCAGAGGAGGAGGGGTAATAAGAGGAGGAGGAGGAGGAGAGGAGGAGGAGGAGGGACAAGAGAGAGGAGGAGGAGGAGGAGGAGGGAAGATGGAGGAGGAGGAGGAGCAGGAGGAGGAGGAGGAGCACTATGAGGAGGAGGAGGAGGACCATGAGGAGGAGGAGGCAGTAGGCATATGAGGGAGGAGGGAGGAGGGCACTAGGAGGAGGAGGAGGCACTATGAGAGGCATCAAGGAGGAGGAGGAGTAGAGAGGAGGAGGAGGAGGGCACCATGAGGAGGAGGAGGGAGGAGGAGAGGACCAGAGAGGAGGGCACCCAGAGGAGGAGGAGAGGACCAGAGGAGGGGGACTAGGAGGAGGAGGAGGAGGACCAGGTGACCCAGGGCACCCATGAGGACCCAGAGGGTCAGGAGGACCAGGGGCACTAGGAGGCACTATGAGGGGAGAGGACCTAGAGGACCCAGAGAGGAGAGGGAGGACCAGAGGACACTGAGAGGAGGAGGAGGAGGAGACCCAGAAATCTAGAGGACCCAGAGGGGCACACTATGAGGGAGGAGGAGAGGGAGGGCAGAGGAGGAGGAGGAGGGACCCAGAGGACCCAGAGGACCAGAGGACCAGAGGACCCAGAGGACCCAGAGGACCAGAGGACCAGAGGACCCAGAGGACCAGAGGACCCAGAGGACCAGAGGACCCAGAGGACCAGAGGACCAGAGGACCCAGAGAGGTTTATATCTAGAGGACCAGAGGACCAGAGGACCAGGACTGAGAGGACCCAGAGGACCCAGGACCAGAGGACCAGGACAGAGGACCCAGAGGACCAGGACCCAGGACAGGGCCCAGAGGACCCAGAGGACCAGGAGGACCCAGAGGACAGAGGACAGGACTGAGGACCAGAGGACCCAGAGGACCAGAGGACCCAGAGGACCAGAGGACCAGAGGACCCAGAGGACCAGAGGGCCAGAGGACCCAGAGGACCAGAGGACCCAGAGGACCAGAGGACCCAGAGGACCAGAGGACCCAGAGGACCAGAGGACCCAGAGGACCAGAGGACCCAGAGGACCAGAGGACCAGAGGACCCAGAGGACCAGAGGACCAGAGGACCAGAGGACCAGAGGACCAGAGGACCAGAGGACCCAGAGGACCAGAGGACCAGAGGACCCAGAGGACCCAGAGGACCAGAGGACCCAGAGGGCCAGAGGACCCAGAGGACCCAGAGGACCAGAGGACCAGAGGTTAGAGGACAGAGGACAGAGGACCAGAGCACAGAGGACCAGAGGACCCAGGACCAGAGGTTGGAGAGGACCCAGAGGACCCAGAGGACCAGAGGACCAGCCCAGAGGACCCAGGAGGACAGAGGACCCAGAGGACTAAGAGGACAGAGGGTTGGGGAGGACCCAGAGGACCAGAGGGCCAGAGGACCCAGAGGACCAGAGGACCCAGAGGACCAGAGGACCCAGAGGACCAGAGGACCCAGAGGACCCAGAGGACCAGAGGACCAGAGGACCAGAGGACCAGAGGACCCAGAGGACCCAGAGGACCCAGAGGACAGAGGACCCAGGACAGAGGACAGAGGACCCAGGACAGAGGACAGAGGACCCAGGACAGAGGACAGAGGACCCAGGACAGAGGACAGAGGACAGAGGACCAGAGGACCCAGAGGACCAGAGGACCAGAGGACCAGAGGACCAGAGGACCAGAGGACCAGAGGACCCAGAGGACCAGAGGACCAGAGGACCCAGAGGACCAGAGGACCAGAGGACCCAGAGGACCCAGAGGACCAGAGGACCAGAGGGCCAGAGGACCCAGAGGACCAGAGGACCCAGAGGACCAGAGGACCAGAGGACCCAGAGGACCAGAGGACCAGAGGACCCAGAGGACCAGAGGGCCAGAGGACCCAGAGGACCAGAGGACCCAGAGGACCAGAGGACCCAGAGGACCAGAGGACCAGAGGACCAGAGGACCCAGAGGACCAGAGGACCCAGAGGACCAGAGGACCAGAGGCCAGAGGACCTAGAGACCAGAGGACAGAGGACCAGAGGACCAGGACCCAGAGGACCAGGGACCCAGAGGCAGAGGACGGGCCAGAGGACCAGAGGGCCAGAGGACCCAGAGGACCAGAGGACCAGAGGACCCAGAGGACCAGAGGACCCAGAGGACCAGAGGACCAGAGGACCAGAGGACCAGAGGACCAGAGGACCCAGAGGACCAGAGGACCCAGAGGACCCAGAGGACCAGAGGACCCAGAGGACCAGAGGACCAGAGGACCCAGAGGACCCAGAGGACCCAGAGGACCCAGAGGACCAGAGGACCCAGAGGACCAGAGGACCCAGAGGACCAGAGGACCCAGAGGACCCAGAGGACCCAGAGGACCAGAGGACCAGAGGACCAGAGGACCAGAGGACCCAGAGGACCAGAGGAGGACCAGAGGACCCAGGACCCAGAGGACCCAGAGGACCAGAGGACCAGAGGCAGAGGACCCAGAGGGACCCAGAGGACCAGGACACAAGGACCAGAGGACCAGAGGACACGAGGACCAGAGGACCAGAGGACCCGAGGACCAGGACAGAGGACAGAGGACCAGAGGACCAGGACCCAGAGACCAGAGGACC
The DNA here is from genome assembly GCF_029220125.1 of Pseudoliparis swirei. NCBI lineage: Eukaryota > Metazoa > Chordata > Actinopteri > Perciformes > Liparidae > Pseudoliparis > Pseudoliparis swirei. Next base: position 783,595 of record NC_079399.1, on the reverse strand, counting down.
CAGGACAGAAAGGACCCAGAGGACCAGAGGACCCAGAGGACCCAGAGGGCCAGAGGACCCAGAGGACCCAGAGGGCCAGAGGACCAGAGGACCCAGAGGGCCAGAGGATAGAGGGCCAGAGGATAGAGGGCCAGAGGACCCAGAGGACAGAGGAGGGACAGAGGACCAGAGGACCCAGAGGACACAGAGGACCAGAGGACCCAGGACCCCAGAGGACCCAGAGGACCCAGAGGACAGGACCCAGGACAGAGGACCAGAGGGACCCAGAGGACCAGGGCCAGAGGGACCAGAGGACCAGAGGGCCAGAGGACCCAGAGGACCAGAGGACCAGAGGACCCAGAGGACCAGAGGACCCAGAGGACCAGGACCCAGAGGACCAGGACCAGAGGACCCAGAGGCCAGAGGACCCAGGACCAGAGGACCAGAGGGCCAGAGGACCCAGAGGACCAGAGGACCAGAGGACCCAGAGGACCAGAGGACCCAGAGGACCAGAGGACCAGAGGCCCAGAGGACCCAGGACCAGAGGACCAGAGGACCCAGAGGACCAGAGGACCAGAGGACCCAGAGGACCCAGAGGACCCAGAGGACCCAGAGGACCAGAGGACCCAGAGGACCAGAGGGCCAGAGGACCAGAGGACCCAGAGGACCAGAGGACCAGAGGACCCAGAGGACCAGAGGACCAGAGGACCCAGAGGACCAGAGGACCCAGAGGACCAGAGGACCCAGAGGACCCAGAGGACCAGAGGACCCAGAGAGGACCAGAGGACCAGAGGACCAGAGGACCCAGAGGACCAGAGGACCAGAGGACCCAGAGGACCAGAGGGCCAGAGGACCCAGAGGACCAGAGGACCAGAGGACCCAGAGGACCAGAGGGCCAGAGGACCCAGAGGACCAGAGGGCCAGAGGACCAGAGGGCCAGAGGACCCAGAGGACCAGAGGACCAGAGGACCCAGAGGACCAGAGGACCAGAGGACCCAGAGGACCAGAGGACCCAGAGGACCAGAGGACCAGAGGACCAGAGGGCCAGAGGACCCAGAGGACCAGAGGACCCAGAGGACCAGAGGACCCAGAGGGCCAGAGGACCAGAGGACCAGAGGACCCAGAGGACCAGAGGACCCAGAGGACCAGAGGACCAGAGGACCCAGGACCCAGAGGACCAGAGGACCAGAGGACCAGAGGACCAGAGGACCCAGAGGACCAGAGGACCCAGAGGACCCAGAGGATCCAGAGGACCCAGAGGACCCAGAGGACCCAGAGGACCAGAGGACCAGAGGACCCAGAGGACCAGAGGACCCAGAGGACCAGAGGACCCAGAGGACCCAGAGGATCCAGAGGACCCAGAGGACCAGAGGACCAGAGGACCCAGAGGACCCAGAGGACCCAGAGGGCCAGAGGACCAGAGGACCCACCAAGCTGCTCAGGGCCCCCTCAGACTCTGCAGGTAGACCCCCACAGGTGGTCTACAGAGGGCCTGCTGACCCACTTCAAGTCCAGAGTTCAACCAGCAGCCGCTGATGAGATTAGCATGAGAGCTAATCCGCTAACGGAGACAGACAGACAGGTGGGGGGGCATAGAGACAGACAGGTGGGGGGCATAGAGACAGACAGGTGGGGGGGCATATAGACAGACAGGTGGGGGCATAGAGACAGACAGGTGGGGCATAGTGATGACAGACAGGTGGGGGCATAGAGACAGACAGGTGGGGGCATAGAGACAGACAGGTGGGGGCATGAGAGACAGACAGGTGGGGGCATAGGGACAGACGGGTGGGGGCAAGACGAACAGGTGGGGGGCATATAGACAGACAGGTGGGGACATATAGACAGACAGGTGGAGACATGAGAGACAGCAGACGGGTGGGGGCATGGGGACGGACGGGTGGGGGGCATAGGGAGACAGGTGGGGCATGGAACCCAGACCGGAGGTGGGGGGCATAGACAGACCGGGTGAGGGGGCATAGAGAGACAGACAGGTAGAGCATAGAGACAGACAGGTGGGGGCATAGGAGACGGACAGGTGGGGGCATAGACTGGACAGGTGGGGGCATAGGGACAGACAGGTGGGGGCATAGAGACAGACAGGTGGGGGCATAGAGACAGACAGGTGGGGGCATATAGACAGACAGGTGGGGGCACTTAAAGACAGACAGGTGGGGGCATATGACAGACAGGTGGGGGCATAGAGACAGACAGGTGGGGCATGAGACAGACAGGTGGGGGCATAGAGACAGACAGGTGGGGGCATGAGACAGACAGGTAGGGGGCATAGGGGCAGACAGGGGCATATAGACAGACAGGTGGGGGGCATAGGGCAGACAGGTGGGGGCATAGGGAACCAGACAGGTGGGGGCATAGAGACAGACGGTGGGGCATATGGACAGACGGGTGGGGGCATGGGGGACAGACGGGTGGGGCATAGGACAGACAGCCAGACGGGTGGGGACATGAGGACAGACAGGTTGGGGGGCATAGAGGACAGACAGGTGGAGACGCCACTCCAGACAGACAGGTGGGGCATAGAGACAGACAGGTGGGGGCATGGGACAATGGCAGACAGGTAGGGGCATGGCAAAGAGACAGACAGGTGAGGGGCATAGAGATGAACAGGTGGGGGCATGAGACAGACAGGTAGAGGGCATAAGAGACAGACGGGTGGGGGCATAGAGACAGACAGGCAGGAGGGCATATAGACAGACAGGTGGGGGCATAGAGACAGACAGGTGGGGGGAATAGAGACAGACAGGTGGGGGCATAGGGAACAGACAGGTGGGGGCATAGAGACAGACAGGTGGGGGCATAGAGACAGACGGGTGGGGGCATGAGACAGACAGGTGGGGGCATGAGACAGACAGGTGGGGGGCATGAGACAGACGGGTGGGGGGCATAGGGGCAGAACCCAGGTGGGGAATAGAGACAGACAGGTGGGGGCATAGGGAGACAGACAGGTGGGGGGAGCATGAGACAGACAGGTGGAGACGCCAAGAGACAGACAGGTGGGGGGCATAGAACGGATGGGTGGGGGCATGAGAGACAGACAGGTGGGGGCATAGGGCAGACGGTGAGACGGTGGGTGGGGGCATGAGACAGACAGGTGGGAGACAGAACAGACAGGTGGGGGGCATAGAGACAGACAGGTGGGGGCAAGAGACAGACAGGTGGGGGCATATAGACAGACAGGTGGGGGCATAGAGACAGACAGGTGGGGGGCATGAGACAGGCAGGTGGGGGGCATAGAGACCTTGAACGGGTGGGGGGGCATAGAGACAGACAGGTGGTCAGGTGACCCACTGAGAGACAGACAGGTGGGGGCATGAGAGACAGACGGGTGGGGGCATAGAGACAGACAGGTGGGGGCATAGAGACAGACAGGGGGGGGCATAGAGACAGACAGGTGGGGGCATAGAGACAGCAGACAGGTGGGGGCACATGGGGGTGAGACAGGTGGGGGCATAGAGACAGGAACGGGTGGGGCATAAGGACAGACAGACAGGTGGAGGCATAGAGACAGACAGGTGGGGGCATAGAGACAGACAGGTGGGGGCATAGAGACAGACAGGTGGGGGCATAGAGACAGACAGGTGGGAGGCATGAGACAGACAGGTGGGGGGCATATAGACAGCAGACAGGTGGGGGCATAGAGACAGACAGGTGGGGGCATAGGAACATACAGGTGGGGGCATAGTGACAGACAGGTGGGGGGCATGAGACAGACAGGTGGGGGCATGAGACAGACAGGTGGGGGCATAGAGACAGACAGGTGGGGGCATAGAGACAGACAGGTGGGGCATAGAGACAGACAGGTGGGGGCATAGAGACAGACAGGTGCAGGGGGCATGAGAGACAGACAGGTGGGGGGCATGGGGACAGACAGGTGGGGGCATGAGAGACCCATAGAATACAGACAGGTGAGGCATAATGGGTGGGGGGGCATGAGACAGACGGGTGGGGGCATATGGACAGGTGGGGGCATAGAGACAGACAGGTGGGGGCATAGAGACAGACAGGTGGGGCAGTGACAGCAGACGGGTGGGGGCATGAGACAGACGGGTAGAACTTAGGGAGACAGACGGGTGGGGGGCTGAGACAGACAGGTGGGGGAGGCAAGAGACAGACAGGTGGGGCATAGGGACAGACGGTGGGGGCATAGAGACAGCAGACAGGTGGGGCATAGAGACAGACAGGGGGGGGCATAGAGACAGACAGGTGGGGGCATAGAGACAGACAGGTGGGGGCATATGAACAAGACAGGTGGGGGCATGAGAGCAGACGTTGGGGCATGGTGACAGACAGGTGGGGGCATAGAGAGACAGACAGGTGGGGGCATAGAGACAGACAGGTGGGGGCATACAGAGAGACAGACAGGTGGGGGGCATAGAGACAGACAGGTGGGGGCATTACAGAACAGGTGGGGGGCATTATGAGACAGACAGGTGGGGGCATGGACAGACAGACAGGTGGGGGCAAGATTAGACAGGTGTGGGGACATAGAGACAGACAGGTGGGGGCAGAGACAGGTGGGGGGGCATATAGACAGACAGGTGGGGGGGCATAGAGACAGACAGGTGGGGGGGCATAGAGACAGACAGGTGGGGGCATAGAGACAGACGGGTGGAGGCATAGAGACAGTGGGGCTGGGGGCATAGAGACAGACAGGGTGGGGGCAGAGCAGACAGGTGGGGGCATGAGACAGACAGTGGGGAGCAAGAGACAGACAGGTGGGGGCAGAGAGACAGGTGGGGGCATATAGACAGACAGGTGGGGGCACAGAGACAGACAGGGGGGCATATAGACAGACAGGTGGGGGCATGAGACAGACAGGTGGGGCATAGAGACAGACCAGGTGGGAGCATAGAGACAGACAGGTGGGGGGCATAGAGACAGACAGGTGCAGGGGCATAGAGACAGACAGGTGGGGGCATAGACAGACAGGTAAAAGGCATAGAGACAGACAGGTGAGGGGCATAAAGACAGACAGGTGGGGGCATAAGAGACAGACAGGTGGGGGCATAGAGACAGACAGGTGGGGAAGACAAGAGACAGACAGGTGGGGGCATAGAGACAGGTGGGGGGCATAGAGACAGACAGGTGGGGGGCATAGGAGACAGACAGGTGGGGCATAGAGACAGACAGGTGGGGGCATAGAGACAGACAGGTGGGGGCATAGAGACAGCAGACAGGTGGGGGCATAGAGACAGACAGGTGCAGGGGCATAGAGACAGACAGGTGGGGGCATAGAGACAGACAGGTGGGGGGCATGGGGACAGACAGGTGGGGGCATGAGAGACCAGACGGGTGGGAGACAGACAGGTGGGGGCATAAGACAGACAGGTGGGGGCATGGGACAGACAGGTGGGGGACAGACAGGTGGGGACATAGGGACAGACACAGACAGGTGGGGGGCATAGAGACAGACAGGTGGGGGGGCATAGAGACAGACAGGTGGGGGGGCATAGAGACAGACAGGTGGGGGGCATAGAGACAGACAGGTGGGGGCATGAGAGACAGACAGGTGGGGGGCATAGAGACAGACAGGTGGGGGCACAAGACAGAAAGGTGGGGGCATAGAGACAGACAGGTGGTGGGGCAGACAGGTGGGGGCATGAGACAGACAGGTGGGGGCAGACAGGTGAACGGGTGGGGGGCATAGAGACAGACAGGTGGGGGCATAGAGACAGACAGGTGGGGGCATATACAGACAGGTAAAGGCTAGAGACATGAGACTGGACGGTGGGGGGCATAGAGACAGACAGGTGGGGGCATAGAGACAGACAGGTGGGGGCATAGGAGACCAGGTGGGGGCATAGAGACAGACAGGTGGGGGGCATAGAGACAGACAGGTGGGGGGGGCATAGAGACAGACAGGTGGGGGGGCATAGAGACAGACAGGTGGGGGGCATAGAGACAGACAGGTGTGGGGGCAGAGAAACAGACAGGTGGGGGCATGGGGACAGACAGGTGGGGGGCATAGAGACAGACAGGTGGGGGGGGGCACAGACAGGTGGGGGCATAGAGACAGACAGGTGGGGGCATGAGACAGACAGGTGGGGCATGAGGACAGACAGGTGGGGGCATATAGACAGACAGGTGGGGGCATACAGACAGGTGGGGGCATAGACAGACAGGTGGGGGCATAGAGACAGACAGGTGGGGGGCATAGAGACAGACAGGTGGGGGGGCATAGAGACAGACAGGTGGGGGGGCATAGAGACAGACAGGTGGGGGGCATAGAGACAGACAGGTGGGGGGGCATAGAGACAGACAGGTGGGGGGCATAGAGACAGACAGACAGTAGAACACTAGAACAGTAGAACAGTAGAACACTAGAACACTAGAACAGTAGAACACTAGAACAGTAGAACACTAGAACACTAGAACAGTAGAACAGTAGAACACTAGAACAGTAGAACACTAGAACAGTAGAACAGTAGAACACTAGAACAGTAGAACACTAGAACAGTTGAACAGTAGAACAGTAGAACACTAGAACACTAGAACAGTAGAACACTAGAACAGTAGAACACTAGAACAGTAGAACACTAGAACAGTAGAGCACTAGAACACTAGAACAGTAGAACACTAGAACAGTAGAACAGTTGAACAGTTGAACACTAGAACACTAGAACACTAGAACAGTAGAGCACTAGAACAGTAGAACACTAGAACAGTAGAACAGTAGAACACTAGAACAGTAGAACACTAGAACACTAGAACAGTAGAACACTAGAACACTAGAACACTAGAACAGTAGAACACTAGAACACTTCACATGTTCTATTAGAACACTTCACATATTCTCCAAGAACACTTCACATGTTCTCCAAGAACACTTCACATGTTCTCCAAGAACACTTCACATGTTCTCTAAGAACACTTCACATGTTCTCCAAGAACACTTCACATGTTCTCCAAGAACACTTCACATGTTCTCTAAGAACACTTCACTTTCTATTAAATTACTTCACTTTCTCCAAGAACACTTCACATATTCTCAGAACACATCACATGTTCTCTGGAACACTTCACATGTTCTCCAAGAACACTTCACATGTTCTCTAAGAACACTTCACATGTTCTATTAGAACACTTCACATGTTCTCCAAGAACACTTCACATGTTCTCCAAGAACACTTCACATGTTCTCTAAGAACACTTCACATGTTCTCGAAGAACACTTCACATGTTCTCCAAGAACACTTCACATGTTCTCCAAGAACACTTCACATGTTCTCTAAGAACACTTCACATGTTCTATTAGAACACTTCACATGTTCTCCAAGAACACTTCACATGTTCTCCAAGAACACTTCACATGTTCTCCAAGAACACTTCACATGTTCTCCCACTTCACATGTTCTAAGAACACTTCATGTTCTAAGAACACTTCACGTTCTAAGAACACTTCACATGTTCTCCAGAACACTTCACATGTTCTGAAGAACACTTCACATGTTGAAGGAGTTATTATTTATTACACAGTGTTTATGGAGTTATTATTTATTACAGTGTTTATGGAGTTATTATTTATTACAGTGTTTATAGAGTTATTATTTATTACAGTGTTTATGGAGTTATTATTTATTACAGTGTTTATGGAGTTATTATTTATTACAGTGTTTATGGAGTTATTATTTATTACAGTGTTTATATAGTTATTATTTATTACAGTGTTTATGGAGTTATTATTTATTACAGTGTTTATGGAGTTATTATTTATTACAGTGTTTATAGAGTTATTATTTATTACAGTGTTTATGGAGTTATTATTTATTACAGTGTTTATGGAGTTATTATTTATTACAGTGTTTATAGAGTTATTATTTATTACAGTGTTTATGGAGTTATTATTTATTACAGTGTTTATGGAGTTATTATTTATTACAGTGTTTATAGAGTTATTATTTATTACAGTGTTTATGGAGTTATTATTTATTACAGTGTTTATGGAGTTATTATTTATTACAGTGTTTATGGAGTTATTATTTATTACAGTGTTTATGGAGTTATTATTTATTACAGTGTTTATGGAGTTATTATTTATTACAGTGTTTATGGAGTTATTATTTATTACAGTGTTTATGGAGTTATTATTTATTACAGTGTTTATAGAGTTATTATTTATTACAGTGTTTATGGAGTTATTATTTATTACAGTGTTTATGGAGTTATTATTTATTACAGTGTTTATGGAGTTATTATTTATTACAGTGTTTATGGAGTTATTATTTATTACAGTGTTTATGGAGTTATTATTTATTACAGTGTTTATGGAGTTATTATTTATTACAGTGTTTATGGAGTTATTATTTATTACAGTGTTTATGGAGTTATTATTTATTACAGTGTTTATGAGTTATTATTTATTACAGTGTTTATAGAGTTTATTATTTATTACAGTGTTTATGGAGTTATTATTTATTACAGTGTTTATGGAGTTATTATTTATTACAGTGTTTATGGAGTTATTATTTATTACAGTGTTTATGGAGTTATTATTTATTACAGTGTTTATAGTTATTATTTATTACAGTGTTTATGGAGTTATTATTTATTACAGTGTTTATGGAGTTATTATTTATTACAGTGTTTATAGAGTTATTATTTATTACAGTGTTTATGGAGTTATTATTTATTACAGTGTTTATAGAGTTATTATTTATTACAGTGTTTATGGAGTTATTATTTATTACAGTGTTTATGGAGTTATTATTTATTACAGTGTTTATGGAGTTATTATTTATTACAGTGTTTATAGAGTTATTATTTATTACAGTGTTTATGGAGTTATTATTTATTACACAGTGTTTATGGAGTTATTATTTATTACAGTGTTTATGGAGTTATTATTTATTACAGTGTTTATGGAGTTATTATTTATTACAGTGTTTATGGAGTTATTATTTATTACAGTGTTTATGGAGTTATTATTTATTACAGTGTTTATGGAGTTATTATTTATTACAGTGTTTATGGAGTTATTATTTATTACAGTGTTTATGGAGTTATTATTTATTACAGTGTTTATGGAGTTATTATTTATTACAGTGTTTATAGAGTTATTATTTATTACAGTGTTTATGGAGTTATTATTTATTACAGTGTTTATGGAGTTATTATTTATTACAGTGTTTATGGAGTTATTATTTATTACAGTGTTTATAGAGTTATTATTTATTACAGTGTTTATGGAGTTATTATTTATTACAGTGTTTATGGAGTTATTATTTATTACAGTGTTTATGGAGTTATTATTTATTACAGTGTTTATGGAGTTATTATTTATTACAGTGTTTATAGAGTTATTATTTATTACAGTGTTTATGGAGTTATTATTTATTACAGTGTTTATGGAGTTATTATTTATTACACAGTGTTTATGGAGTTATTATTTATTACAGTGTTTATGGAGTTATTATTTATTACAGTGTTTATGGAGTTATTATTTATTACAGTGTTTATGGAGTTATTATTTATTACAGTGTTTATGGAGTTATTATTTATTACAGTGTTTATGGAGTTATTATTTATTACACAGTGTTTATAGAGTTATTATTTATTACAGTGTTTATGGAGTTATTATTTATTACAGTGTTTATGGAGTTATTATTTATTACAGTGTTTATGGAGTTATTATTTATTACAGTGTTTATGGAGTTATTATTTATTACAGTGTTTATAGAGTTATTATTTATTACAGTGTTTATAGAGTTATTATTTATTACAGTGTTTATGGAGTTATTATTTATTACAGTGTTTATGGAGTTATTATTTATTACACAGTGTTTATAGAGTTATTATTTATTACAGTGTTTATGGAGTTATTATTTATTACAGTGTTTATAGAGTTATTATTTATTACACAGTGTTTATGGAGTTATTATTTATTACAGTGTTTATGGAGTTATTATTTATTACACAGTGTTTATAGAGTTATTATTTATTACAGTGTTTATAGAGTTATTATTTATTACACAGTGTTTATGGAGTTATTATTTATTACACAGTGTTTATGGAGTTATTATTTATTACAGTGTTTATGGAGTTATTATTTATTACAGTGTTTATGGAGTTATTATTTATTACAGTGTTTATGGAGTTATTATTTATTACAGTGTTTATAGAGTTATTATTTAGTACAGTGTTTATAGAGTTATTATTTATTAGTGTTTATGGAGGCTGCGGTCCATCATGACCACGACCTCCCGCCACACCAATAGCTTTTTCCCGACGGCGGTCGGGCTCATCAATGGACCCCGGGACTGACTGACTGTCACCCCCAGGACTACCACCTCTTCTTCCACCTTCCTCTCCCTCCTTCTTGCCCTTCCTCTTCCTCCTCCTCCCTCTTCTTCCTCCTCCTCCTCCTTGCGTTGATTGTTGTTTGTCATGTCCAAATGTTGCACCTTCCACCAAAAAAAATTCCTCGTTTGTTTGTGAAAACATTCATTCTTTGGCAATAAACCTGTTTCTGATTCTGATTCTGATTCTGATTCTGATTAGTGTTTATGGAGTTATTATTTATTACAGAGTTTATGGAGTTATTATTTATTAGTGTTTATGGAGTTATTATTTATTTCAGTGTTTATGGAGTTATTATTTATTACAGTGTTTATAGAGTTATTATTTAGTACAGTGTTTATAGAGTTATTATTTATTAGTGTTTATGGAGTTATTATTTATTAGTGTTTATGGAGTTATTATTTATTACACAGTGTTTATGGAGTTATTATTTATTACACAGTGTTTATAGAGTTATTATTTATTACAGTGTTTATGGAGTTATTATTTATTACAGTGTTTATAGAGTTATTATTTATTACACAGTGTTTATAGAGTTATTATTTATTACAGTGTTTATGGAGTTATTATTTATTACACAGTGTTTATAGAGTTATTATTTATTACAGTGTTTATAGTTATTATTTATTACAGTGTTTATAGAGTTATTATTTATTACAGTTTATGGAGTTATTATTTATTACACAGTTTATGGAGTTATTATTTATTACAGTGTTTATGGAGTTATTATTTATTACACAGTGTTAATGGAGTTATTATTTATTACAGTGTTTATAGAGTTATTATTTATTACAGTGTTTATAGAGTTATTATTTATTACAGTGTTTATAGAGTTATTATTTATTAGTGTTTATGGAGTTATTATTTATTACACAGTGTTTATGGAGTTATTATTTATTACAGTGTTTATAGAGTTATTATTTATTACAGTGTTTATAGAGTTATTATTTATTAGTGTTTATGGAGTTATTATTTATTACAGTGTTTATGGAGTTATTATTTATGACAGTGTTTATAGTTATTATTTATTAGTGTTTATGGAGTTATTATTTATTACACAGTGTTAATGGAGTTATTATTTATTACAGTGTTTATAGAGTTATTATCTATTACAGTGTTTATGGAGTTATTATTTATTACAGTGTTTATGGAGTTATTATTTATTACACAGTGTTTATGGAGTTATTATTTATTACACAGTGTTTATGGAGTTATTATTTATTACACAGTGTTTATGGAGTTATTATTTATTACAGTGTTTATGGAGTTATTATTTATTACACAGTGTTTATGGAGTTATTATTTATTACACAGTGTTTATGGAGTTATTATTTATTACACAGTGTTTATGGAGTTATTATTTATTACAGTGTTTATGGAGTTATTATTTATTACACAGTGTTTATAGAGTTATTATTTATTACAGTGTTTATGGAGTTATTATTTATTACAGTGTTTATGGAGTTATTATTTATTACAGTGTTTATGGAGTTATTATTTATTACACAGTGTTTATAGAGTTATTATTTATTACAGTGTTTATGGAGTTATTATTTATTACAGTGTTTATGGAGTTATTATTTATTACAGTGTTTATGGAGTTATTATTTATTACAGTGTTTATGGAGTTATTATTTATTACAGTGTTTATAGAGTTATTATTTATTACAGTGTTTATGGAGTTATTATTTATTACAGTGTTTATGGAGTTATTATTTATTACAGTGTTTATGGAGTTATTATTTATTACAGTGTTTATGGAGTTATTATTTATTACAGTGTTTATGGAGTTATTATTTATTACAGTGTTTATAGAGTTATTATTTATTACAGTGTTTATGGAGTTATTATTTATTACAGTGTTTATGGAGTTATTATTTATTACAGTGTTTATGGAGTTATTATTTATTACAGTGTTTATGGAGTTATTATTTATTACACAGTGTTTATAGAGTTATTATTTATTACACAGTGTTTATGGAGTTATTATTTATTACAGTGTTTATGGAGTTATTATTTATTACAGTGTTTATAGAGTTATTATTTATTACAGTGTTTATAGAGTTATTATTTATTACAGTGTTTATAGAGTTATTATTTATTACAGTGTTTATGGAGTTATTATTTATTACAGTGTTTATGGAGTTATTATTTATTACACAGTGTTTATAGAGTTATTATTTATTACAGTGTTTATAGAGTTATTATTTATTACAGTGTTTATAGAGTTATTATTTATTAGTGTTTATGGAGTTATTATTTATTACAGTGTTTATGGAGTTATTATTTATGACAGTGTTTATAGTTATTATTTATTAGTGTTTATGGAGTTATTATTTATTACACAGTGTTAATGGAGTTATTATTTATTACAGTGTTTATAGAGTTATTATCTATTACAGTGTTTATGGAGTTATTATTTATTCCAGTGTTTATGGAGTTATTATTTATTACACAGTGTTTATGGAGTTATTATTTATTACACAGTGTTTATGGAGTTATTATTTATTACACAGTGTTTATGGAGTTATTATTTATTACACAGTGTTTATGGAGTTATTATTTATTACAGTGTTTATGGAGTTATTATTTATTACACAGTGTTTATGGAGTTATTATTTATTACACAGTGTTTATGGAGTTATTATTTATTACACGCACAACAGGACAAAGTATCAAACCTTAACACATATGGAGGACCTATTTACATTCAAGCTGACATCAAAGAACCGACACCTGATCACATCCCGCGGATCGATCCTCACTCCCCGGTGGTGCTGTTGGACACCAGCGTCTCCTGCTGCGACAGCGCCACGTGGGCGGGGCCTGTGGCCACCGGCCTATGGGAGCCGTGGGCGGGGCCTGTGGCCACCGGCCTATGGGAGCGCCCCTTCCGGCCCTTCAGGAAGCAGTAGGTGAGCACGGCCAGCAGAGCCAAGATGGCCACCGACAGGCACACGGCCAGAGCGATGTTCCCTGGAGGAGGAGCACAGCGTCACGACACCGGAACTACAAATGCTCCTCCATGTTTGTAGTTTCCCAAGACAAGTCAAAGATGTCACCTGAGTCGCTGTCGTCCTTCTCCGCGTAACGGTCGAATATTGCTCTGAAGAAGGCATGGCGCTCTGTGGAGGAGGCAAGGAGACAAGGAGGTGAGGAGACGAGGAGATGAGACAAGGAGGTGTGGAGATGAGGTGGCAAAGAGGCAAGGAGACAAGGAGGTGAGGAGACGAGGAGATGAGACAAGGAGGTGAGGAGATGAGGTGGCAAAGAGGCAAGGAGACAAGGAGGTGAGGAGACGAGGAGATGAGACAAGGAGGTGAGGAGACGAGGAGACAAGGAGGTGAGGAGACAAGGAGGTGAGGAGATGAGACAAGGAGGTGAGGAGACGAGACAAGGTGGTGAGGAGATGAGGTGGCAAAGAGGTGAGGAGACGAGGAGATGAGACAAGGAGACAAGGAGGAGATGAGATGAGACAAGGAGGTGAGGAGATGAGGTGGCAAAGAGGCAAGGAGACAAGTAGGTGAGGAGTCAAGGAGGTGAGGAGACGAGGAGATGAGGAGATGAGGTGGCAAAGAGGCAAGGAGACAAGGAGGTGAGGAGATGAGGTGGCAAAGAGGCAAGGAGACAAGTAGGTGAGGAGTCAAGGAGATGAGGAGACAAGGAGGTGAGGAGATGAGGTGGCAAAGAGGCAAGGAGACAAGGAGGTGAGGAGACGAGGAGATGAGACAAGGAGGTGAGGAGACGAGACAAGGAGGTGAGGAGACGAGGAGATGAGACAAGGAGGTGAGGAGACGAGGAGACAAGGAGGTGAGGAGACGAGGAGGTGAGACAAGGTGGTGAGGAGATGAGGTGGCAAAGAGGTGAGGAGACGAGGAGACAAGGAGGTGAGGAGACGAGGAGATGAGACAAGGAGGTGAGATGAGGAGACAAGGAGGTGAGGAGATGAGGTGGCAAAGAGGCAAGGAGACAAGTAGGTGAGGAGACAAGGAGGTGAGGAGACGAGGAGATGAGACAAGGAGGTGAGGAGATGAGGTGGCAAAGAGGCAAGGAGACAAGGAGGTGAGGAGACGAGGAGATGAGACAAGGAGGTGAGGAGACGAGGAGACAAGGAGGTGAGGAGACAAGGAGGTGAGGAGATGAGACAAGGAGGTGAGGAGACGAGACAAGGTGGTGAGGAGATGAGGTGGCAAAGAGGTGAGGAGACGAGGAGATGAGACAAGGAGACAAGGAGGAGATGAGATGAGACAAGGAGGTGAGGAGATGAGGTGGCAAAGAGGCAAGGAGACAAGTAGGTGAGGAGTCAAGGAGGTGAGGAGACGAGGAGATGAGGAGATGAGGTGGCAAAGAGGCAAGGAGACAAGGAGGTGAGGAGATGAGGTGGCAAAGAGGCAAGGAGACAAGTAGGTGAGGAGTCAAGGAGATGAGGAGACAAGGAGGTGAGGAGATGAGGTGGCAAAGAGGCAAGGAGACAAGGAGGTGAGGAGACGAGGAGATGAGACAAGGAGGTGAGGAGACGAGACAAGGAGGTGAGGAGACGAGGAGATGAGACAAGGAGGTGAGGAGACGAGGAGACAAGGAGGTGAGGAGACGGGAGGTGTGAGACAAGGTGGTGAGGAGATGAGGTGGCAAAGAGGTGAGGAGACGAGGAGACAAGGAGGTGAGGAGACGAGGAGATGAGACAAGGAGGTGAGATGAGGAGACAAGGAGGTGAGGAGATGAGGTGGCAAAGAGGCAAGGAGACAAGTAGGTGAGGAGACAAGGAGGTGAGGAGACGAGGAGATGAGACAAGGAGGTGAGGAGATGAGGTGGCAAAGAGGCAAGGAGACAAGGAGGTGAGGAGACGAGGAGATGAGACAAGGAGGTGAGGAGACGAGGAGACAAGGAGGTGAGGAGACGAGGAGATGAGACAAGGAGGTGAGGAGACGAGACAAGGTGGTGAGGAGATGAGGTGGCAAAGAGGTGAGGAGACGAGGAGATGAGACAAGGAGACAAGGAGGAGATGAGATGAGACAAGGAGGTGAGGAGATGAGGTGGCAAAGAGGCAAGGAGACAAGTAGGTGAGGAGTCAAGGAGGTGAGGAGACGAGGAGATGAGGAGATGAGGTGGCAAAGAGGCAAGGAGACAAGGAGGTGAGGAGATGAGGTGGCAAAGAGGCAAGGAGACAAGTAGGTGAGGAGTCAAGGAGATGAGGAGACAAGGAGGTGAGGAGATGAGGTGGCAAAGAGGCAAGGAGACAAGGAGGTGAGGAGACGAGGAGATGAGACAAGGAGGTGAGGAGACGAGACAAGGAGGTGAGGAGACGAGGAGATGAGACAAGGAGGTGAGGAGACGAGGAGGTGAGACAAGGTGGTGAGGAGATGAGGTGGCAAAGAGGTGAGGAGACGAGGAGGTGAGGAGACGAGGAGATGAGACAAGGAGGTGAGATGAGGAGACAAGGAGGTGAGGAGATGAGGTGGCAAAGAGGCAAGGAGACAAGTAGGTGAGGAGACAAGGAGGTGAGGAGACGAGGAGATGAGACAAGGAGGTGAGGAGATGAGGTGGCAAAGAGGCAAGGAGACAAGGAGGTGAGGAGATGAGAAGGAGGTGAGGAGACGAGGAGACAAGGAGGTGAGGAGACAAGGAGGTGAGGAGACGAGGAGATGAGACAAGGAGGTGAGGAGACGAGACAAGGTGGTGAGGAGATGAGGTGGCAAAGAGGTGAGGAGACGAGGAGATGAGACAAGAAGACAAGGAGGAGATGAGATGAGACAAGGAGGTGAGGAGATGAGGTGGCAAAGAGGCAAGGAGACAAGTAGGTGAGGAGTCAAGGAGGTGAGGAGACGAGGAGATGAGACAAGGAGGTGAGGAGATGAGGAGACGAGGAGGTGAGGAGATGAGGTGGCAAAGAGGCAAGGAGACAAGTAGGTGAGGAGTCAAGGAGGTGAGGAGACGAGGAGATGAGACAAGGAGGTGAGGAGACGAGGAGACAAGGAGGGGACTTTATGTACGTCACATGGTACATACGTGTACTTATACCTGTGTACTACGTACCCGTATACATACATACGTGTGTACTTGTTACCTGTCACTCCTCTACATGTGTACTTGTTACCTGTCACTCCTCTGCAGGTGTACATGTGTACTTGTGTACTTGTTACCTGTCACTCCTCTACAGGTGTACATGTGTACTTGTGTACTTGTTACCTGTCACTCCTCTGCAGGTGTACATGTGTACATGTGTACTTGTTACCTGTGACTCCTCTGCAGGTGTACATGTATACTTGTGTACTTATTACCTGTCACTCCTCTGCAGGTGTACATGTGTACTTGTTACCTGTCACTCCTCTACATGTGTACTTGTTACCTGTCACTCCTCTACATGTGTACTTGTTACCTGTCACTCCTCTACATGTGTACTTGTTACCTGTCACTCCTCTGCAGGTGTACATGTGTACTTGTGTACTTGTTACCTGTCACTCCTCTACTTGAGTACTTGTGTACTTGTTACCTGTCACTCCTCTACTTGTGTACTTGTTACCTGTCACTCCTCTACTTGTGTACTTGTTACCTGTCACTCCTCTACTTGAGTACTTGTGTACTTGTTACCTGTCACTCCTCTACTTGTGTACTTGTTACCTGTCACTCCTTTACTTGTGTACTTGTTACCTGTCACTCCTCTACATGTGTACTTGTGTACTTGTTACCTGTCACTCCTCTACTTGTGTACTTGTTACCCGTCACTCTGCAGGTGTACATGTGTACTTGTGTACTTGTTACCTGTCACTCCTCTACATGTGTACTTGTTACCTGTCACTCCTCTACATGTGTACTTGTTACCTGTCACTCCTCTACATGTGTACTTGTGTACTTGTTATCTGTCACTCCTCTACATGTGTACTTGTGTACTTGTTACCTGTCACTCCTCTGCAGGTGTACATGTATACTTGTGTACTTGTTACCCGTCACTCCTCTGCAGGTGTACATGTGTACTTGTGTACTTGTTACCTGTCACTCCTCTACATGTGTACTTGTGTACTTGTTACCTGTCACTCCTCTACATGTGTACTTGTTACCTGTCACTCCTCTACTTGTGTACTTGTTACCTGTCACTCCTCTACATGTGTACTTGTGTACTGTCACTCCTCTGCAGGTGTACATGTGTACTTGTTACCTGTCACTCCTCTACTTGTGTACTTGTTACCTGTCACTCCTCTACTTGTGTACTTGTTACCTGTCACTCCTCTACATGTGTACTTGTTACCTGTCACTCCTCTACCGGTGTACTTGTTACCTGTCACTCCTCTACTTGTGTACTTGTCACTCCTCTACTTGTGTACTTGTTACCTGTCACTCCTCTGCAGGTGTACTTGTGTACTTGTTACCTGTCACTCCTCTGCAGGTGTACTTGTGTACTTGTTACCTGTCACTCCTCTACATGTGTACTTGTTACCTGTCACTCCTCTACTTGTGTACTTGTTACCTGTCACTCCTCTACTTGTGTACTTGTTACCTGTCACTCCTCTACAGGTGTACTTGTGTACTTGTTACATGTCACTCCTCTACATGTGTACTTGTGTACTTGTTACCTGTCACTCCTCTACATGTGTACTTGTGTACTGTCACTCCTCTGCAGGTGTACATGTGTACTTGTTACCTGTCACTCCTCTACTTGTGTACTTGTTACCTGTCACTCCTCTACATGTGTACTTGTGTACTTGTTACCTGTCACTCCTCTACTTGTGTACTTGTTACCTGTCACTCCTCTACTTGTGTACTTGTTACCTGTCACTCCTCTACAGGTGTACTTGTGTACTTGTTACCTGTCACTCCTCTACATGTGTACTTGTTACCTGTCACTCCTCTACTTGTGTACTTGTTACCTGTCACTCCTCTACAGGTGTACTTGTTACCTGTCACTCCTCTACATGTGTACTTGTTACCTGTCACTCCTCTACTTGTGTACTTGTTACCTGTCACTCCTCTGCAGGTGTACTTGTGTACTTGTTACCTGTCACTCCTCTACATGTGTACTTGTTACCTGTCACTCCTCTACTTGTGTACTTGTTACCTGTCACTCCTCTACTTGTGTACTTGTTACCTGTCACTCCTCTACGGGTGTACTTGTGTACTTGTTACCTGTCACTCCTCTACAGGTGTACTTGTGTACTTGTTACCTGTCACTCCTCTACATGTGTACTTGTGTACTTGTTACCTGTCACTCCTCTACAGGTCTACTTGTGTACTTGTTACCTGTCACTCCTCTACTTGTGTACTTGTTACCTGTCACTCCTCTACATGTGTACTTGTGTACTTGTTACCTGTCACTCCTCTACTTGTGTACTTGTTACCTGTCACTCCTCTACTTGTGTACTTGTTACCTGTCACTCCTCTACAGGTGTACTTGTGTACTTGTTACCTGTCACTCCTCTACATGTGTACTTGTTACCTGTCACTCCTCTACTTGTGTACTTGTTACCTGTCACTCCTCTACAGGTGTACTTGTTACCTGTCACTCCTCTACATGTGTACTTGTTACCTGTCACTCCTCTACTTGTGTACTTGTTACCTGTCACTCCTCTGCAGGTGTACTTGTGTACTTGTTACCTGTCACTCCTCTACATGTTACCTGTCACTCTACATGTGTACTTGTTACCTGTCACTCCTCTACTTGTGTACTTGTTACCTGTCACTCCTCTACTTGTGTACTTGTTACCTGTCACTCCTCTACAGGTGTACTTGTGTACTTGTTACCTGTCACTCCTCTACAGGTGTACTTGTGTACTTGTTACCTGTCACTCCTCTACATGTGTACTTGTGTACTTGTTACCTGTCACTCCTCTACTTGTGTACTTGTTACCTGTCACTCCTCTACATGTGTACTTGTTACCTGTCACTCCCACAGGTCTACTTGTGTACTTGTTACCTGTCACCCTCTACATGTGTACTTGTTACCTGTCACCCTCTACTTGTGTACTTGTTACCTGTCACTCCTCTACATACTTGTGTACTTGTTACCTGTCACTCCTCTACAGGTCTACTTGTGTACTTGTTACCTGTCACTCCTCTACATGTGTACTTGTTACCTGTCACTCCTCTACTTGTGTACTTGTTACCTGTCACTCCTCTACAGGTCTACTTGTGTACTTGTTACCTGTCACTCCTCTACAGGTCTACTTGTGTACTTGTTACCTGTCACTCCTCTACATGTGTACTTGTTACCCGTCACTCCTCTACTTGTGTACTTGTTACCTGTCACTCCTCTACAGGTCTACTTGTGTACTTGTTACCTGTCACTCCTCTACAGGTCTACTTGTGTACTTGTTACCTGTCACTCCTCTACATGTGTACTTGTTACCTGTCACTCCTCTACATGTGTACTTGTTACCTGTCACTCCTCTGCAGGTGTACATGTGTACTTGTTACCTGTCACTCCTCTACTTGTGTACTTGTTACCTGTCACTCCTCTACTTGTGTACTTGTTACCTGTCACTCCTCTACTTGAGTACTTGTGTACTTGTTACCTGTCACTCCTCTACTTGTGTACTTGTTACCTGTCACTCCTTTACTTGTGTACTTGTTACCTGTCACTCCTCTACATGTGTACTTGTGTACTTGTTACCTGTCACTCCTCTACTTGTGTACTTGTTACCCGTCACTCTGCAGGTGTGTACTTGTGTACTTGTTACCTGTCACTCCTCTACATGTGTACTTGTTACCTGTCACTCCTCTACATGTGTAATTGTTACCTGTCACTCCTCTACATGTGTACTTGTGTACTTGTTACCTGTCACTCCTCTACATGTGTACTTGTGTACTTGTTACCTGTCACTCCTCTGCAGGTGTACATGTATACTTGTGTACTTGTTACCCGTCACTCCTCTGCAGGTGTACATGTGTACTTGTGTACTTGTTACCTGTCACTCCTCTACATGTGTACTTGTTACCTGTCACTCCTCTACATGTGTACTTGTTACCTGTCACTCCTCTACTTGTGTACTTGTTACCTGTCACTCCTCTACATGTGTACTTGTGTACTGTCACTCCTCTGCAGGTGTACATGTGTACTTGTTACCTGTCACTCCTCTACTTGTGTACTTGTTACCTGTCACTCCTCTACTTGTGTACTTGTTACCTGTCACTCCTCTACTTGTGTACTTGTTACCTGTCACTCCTCTACATGTGTACTTGTTACCTGTCACTCCTCTACCGGTGTACTTGTTACCTGTCACTCCTCTACTTGTACTTGTACTTGTCACTCTCTACTACTTGTGTACTTGTTACCTGTCACTCCTCTGCAGGTGTACTTGTGTACTTGTTACCTGTCACTCCTCTGCAGGTGTACTTGTGTACTTGTTACCTGTCACTCCTCTACATGTGTACTTGTTACCTGTCACTCCTCTACTTGTGTACTTGTTACCTGTCACTCCTCTACTTGTGTACTTGTTACCTGTCACTCCTCTACAGGTGTACTTGTGTACTTGTTACCTGTCACTCCTCTACATGTGTACTTGTGTACTTGTTACCTGTCACTCCTCTACAGGTCTACTTGTGTACTTGTTACCTGTCACTCCTCTACTTGTGTACTTGTTACCTGTCACTCCTCTACATGTGTACTTGTGTACTTGTTACCTGTCACTCCTCTACTTGTGTACTTGTTACCTGTCACTCCTCTACTTGTGTACTTGTTACCTGTCACTCCTCTACAGGTGTACTTGTGTACTTGTTACCTGTCACTCCTCTACATGTGTACTTGTTACCTGTCACTCCTCTACAGGTGTACTTGTTACCTGTCACTCCTCTACATGTGTACTTGTTACCTGTCACTCCTCTGCAGGTGTACTTGTGTACTTGTTACCTGTCACTCCTCTACATGTGTACTTGTTACCTGTCACTCCTCTACTTGTGTACTTGTTACCTGTCACTCCTCTGCAGGTGTACTTGTTACCTGTCACTCCTCTACATGTGTACTTGTTACCTGTCACTCCTCTACATGTGTACTTGTTACCTGTCACTCCTCTACTTGTGTACTTGTTACCTGTCACTCCTCTACTTGTGTACTTGTTACCTGTCACTCCTCTACAGGTGTACTTGTGTACTTGTTACCTGTCACTCCTCTACAGGTGTACTTGTGTACTTGTTACCTGTCACTCCTCTACATGTGTATTTGTGTACTTGTTACCTGTCACTCCTCTACAGGTCTACTTGTGTACTTGTTACCTGTCACTCCTCTACTTGTGTACTTGTTACCTGTCTCTACTTGTGTACTTGTTACCTGTCACTCCTCTACTTGTGTACTTGTTACCTGTCACTCCTCTACATGTGTACTTGTGTACTTGTTACCTGTCACTCCTCTACAGGTTGTGTACTTGTTACCTGTCACTCCTCTACATGTGTACTTGTGTACTTGTTACCTGTCACTCCTCTACTTGTGTACTTGTTACCTGTCACTCCTCTACAGGTCTACTTGTGTACTTGTTACCTGTCACTCCTCTACATGTGTACTTGTGTACTTGTTACCTGTCACTCCTCTACAGGTCTACTTGTGTACTTGTTACCTGTCACTCCTCTACAGGTCTACTTGTGTACTTGTTACCTGTCACTCCTCTACAGGTCTACTTGTGTACTTGTTACCTGTCACTCCTCTACATGTGTACTTGTTACCTGTCACTCCTCTACTTGTGTACTTGTTACCTGTCACTCCTCTACAGGTGTACTTGTTACCTGTCACTCCTCTACAGGTCTACTTGTGTACTTGTTACCTGTCACTCCTCTACATGTGTACTTGTTACCTGTCACTCCTCTACTTGTGTACTTGTTACCTGTCACTCCTCTACAGGTCTACTTGTGTACTTGTTACCTGTCACTCCTCTACATGTGTACTTGTTACCTGTCACGTACTTGTTACCTGTCACACTTGTGTACTTGTTACCTGTCACTCCTCTACTTGTGTACTTGTTACCTGTCACTCCTCTACTTGTGTACTTGTTACCTGTCACTCCTCTACAGGTCTACTTGTGTACTTGTTACCTGTCACTCCTCTACAGGTCTACTTGTGTACTTGTTACCTGTCACTCCTCTACAGGTGTACTTGTGTACTTGTTACCTGTCACTCCTCTACATGTGTACTTGTGTACTTGTTACCTGTCACTCCTCTACAGGTGTACTTGTGTACTTGTTACCTGTCACTCCTCTACATGTGTACTTGTGTACTTGTTACCTGTCACTCTACAGGTCTACTTGTGTACTTGTTACCTGTCACTCCTCTACTTGTGTACTTGTTACCTGTCACTCCTCTACTTGTGTACTTGTTACCTGTCACTCC
>NC_079399.1:655995-750995 GCF_029220125.1 Pseudoliparis swirei | reverse complement strand
CTCTACCTTCACCTGTACCTGTGCTGAGTTCAGGGACCTTCCCTCCATCTTCACCTGTACCTGTGCTGAGTTCAGGGACCTTCCCTCCATCTTCACCTGTACCTGTGCTGAGTTCAGGGACCTTCCCTCTACCTTCACCTGTACCTGTGCTGAGTTCAGGGACCTTCCCTCCATCTTCACCTGTACCTGTGCTGAGTTCAGGGACCTTCCCTCCATCTTCACCTGTACCGAGTTCAGGGACCTTCCCTCCATCTTCACCTGTACCTGTGCTGAGTTCAGGGACCTTCCCTCCATCTTCACCTGTACCTGTGCTGAGTTCAGGGACCTTCCCTCCATCTTCACCTGTACCTGTGCTGAGTTCAGGGACCTTCCTCCATCTTCATCTGTACCTGTGCTGAGTTCAGGACCTTCCTCTACCTTCACCTGTACCTGTGCTGAGTTCAGGGACCTCCCGTCTACCTTCACCTGTACCTGTGCTGAGTTCAGGGACCTTCCCTCCATCTTCACCTGTACCTGTGCTGAGTTCAGGGACCTTCCCTCCATCTCCACCTGTACCTGTGCTGAGTTCAGGGACCTTCCCTCTATCTTCACCTGTACCTGTGCTGAGTTCAGGGACCTTCCCTCCATCTTCACCTGTACCTGTGCTGAGTTCAGGGACCTTCCCTCCATATTCACCTGTGCTGAGTTCAGGGACCTTCCCTCCATCTTCACCTGTACCGAGTTCAGGGACCTTCCCTCCATCTTCACCTGTACCTGTGCTGAGTTCAGGGACCTTCCCTCCATCTTCACCTGTACCTGTGCTGAGTTCAGGGACCTTCCCTCCATCTTCACCTGTACCTGTGCTGAGTTCAGGGACCTTCCCTCCATCTTCACCTGTACCTGTGCTGAGTTCAGGGACCTTCCCTCCATCTTCACCTGTACCTGTGCTGAGTTCAGGGACCTTCCCTCTACCTTCACCTGTACCTGTGCTGAGTTCAGGGACCTTCCCTCTACCTTCACCTGTACCTGTGCTGAGTTCAGGGACCTTCCCTCCATCTTCACCTGTACCTGTGCTGAGTTCAGGGACCTTCCCTCCATCTCCACCTGTACCTGTGCTGAGTTCAGGGACCTTCCCTCCATCTTCACCTGTACCTGTGCTGAGTTCAGGGACCTTCCCTCCATCTTCACCTGTACCTGTGCTGAGTTCAGGGACCTTCCCTCCATCTTCACCTGTGCTGAGTTCAGGGACCTTCCCTCCATCTTCACCTGTACCTGTGCTGAGTTCAGGACCTTCCTCCATCTTCACCTGTACCTGTGCTGAGTTCAGGGACCTTCCTCCATCTTCACCTGTACCTGTGCTGAGTTCAGGGACCTTCCTCCATCTTCACCTGTACCTGTGCTGAGTTCAGGGACCTTCCTCCATCTTCACCTGTACCTGTGCTGAGTTCAGGGACCTTCCCTCCATCTTCACCTGTACCTGTGCTGAGTTCAGGGACCTTCCCTCCATCTTCACCTGTACCTGTGCTGAGTTCAGGGACCTTCCCTCCATCTTCACCTGTACCTGTGCTGAGTTCAGGGACCTTCCCTCCATCTTCACCTGTGCTGAGTTCAGGGACCTTCCCTCCATCTTCACCTGTACCTGTGCTGAGTTCAGGGACCTTCCCTCCATCTTCACCTGTACCTGTGCTGAGTTCAGGGACCTTCCCTCCATCTTCACCTGTACCTGTGCTGAGTTCAGGGACCTTCCCTCCATCTTCACCTGTACCTGTGCTGAGTTCAGGGACCTTCCTCCATCTTCACCTGTACCTGTGCTGAGTTCAGGGACCTTCCTCCATCTTCACCTGTACCTGTGCTGAGTTCAGGACCTTCCTCCATCTTCACCTGTACCTGTGCTGAGTTCAGGACCTTCCTCCATCTTCACCTGTACCTGTGCTGAGTTCAGGGACCTTCCCTCCATCTTCACCTGTACCTGTGCTGAGTTCAGGGACCTTCCTGCCATCTTCACCTGTACCTGTGCTGAGTTCAGGACCTTCCTCCATCTTCACCTGTACCTGTGCTGAGTTCAGGGACCTTCCCTCCATCTTCACCTGTACCTGTGCTGAGTTCAGGGACCTTCCCTCCATCTTCACCTGTACCTGTGCTGAGTTCAGGGACCTTCCCTCCATCTTCACCTGTACCTGTGCTGAGTTCAGGACCTTCCTCCATCTTCACCTGTACCTGTGCTGAGTTCAGGGACCTTCCTCCATCTTCACCTGTACCTGTGCTGAGTTCAGGGACCTTCCTCCATCTTCACCTGTACCTGTGCTGAGTTCAGGACCTTCCTCCATCTTCACCTGTACCTGTGCTGAGTTCAGGGACCTTCCTCCATCTTCACCTGTACCTGTGCTGAGTTCAGGGACCTTCCTCCATCTTCACCTGTACCTGTGCTGAGTTCAGGGGCCTTCCCTCCATCTTCACCTGTACCTGTGCTGAGTTCAGGACCTTCCTCCATCTTCACCTGTACCTGTGCTGAGTTCAGGGACCTTCCTCCATCTTCACCTGTACCTGTGCTGAGTTCAGGGACCTTCCTCCATCTTCACCTGTACCGGTGCTGAGTTCAGGGACCTTCCCTCCATCTTCACCTGTACCTGTGCTGAGTTCAGGGACCTTCCCTCCATCTTCACCTGTACCTGTGCTGAGTTCAGGGACCTTCCCTCCATCTTCACCTGTACCTGTGCTGAGTTCAGGGACCTTCCTCCATCTTCACCTGTACCTGTGCTGAGTTCAGGGACCTTCCTCCATCTTCACCTGTACCTGTGCTGAGTTCAGGGACCTTCCTCCATCTTCACCTGTACCTGTGCTGAGTTCAGGGACCTTCCCTCCATCTTCACCTGTACCTGTGCTGAGTTCAGGGACCTTCCCTCCATCTTCACCTGTACCTGTGCTGAGTTCAGGGACCTTCCCTCCATCTTCACCTGTACCTGTGCTGAGTTCAGGGACCTTCCCTCCATCTTCACCTGTACCTGTGCTGAGTTCAGGGACCTTCCCTCCATCTTCACCTGTACCTGTGCTGAGTTCAGGGACCTTCCCTCCATCTTCACCTGTACCTGTGCTGAGTTCAGGGACCTTGCCTCCATCTTCACCTGTACCTGTGCTGAGTTCAGGGACCTTCCTCCATCTTCACCTGTACCTGTGCTGAGTTCAGGGACCTTCCTCCATCTTCACCTGTACCTGTGCTGAGTTCAGGGACCTTCCTCCATCTTCACCTGTACCTGTGCTGAGTGCAGGGACCTTCCTCCATCTTCACCTGTACCTGTGCTGAGTTCAGGGACCTTCCCTCCATCTTCACCTGTACCTGTGCTGAGTTCAGGGACCTTCCTCCATCTTCACCTGTACCTGTGCTGAGTTCAGGGACCTTCCTCCATCTTCACCTGTGCCTGTGCTGAGTTCAGGGACCTTCCCTCCATCTTCCCCTGTACCTGTGCTGAGTTCAGGGACCTTCCTCCATCTTCACCTGTACCTGTGCTGAGTTCAGGGACCTTCCCTCCATCTTCACCTGTACCTGTGCTGAGTTCAGGGACCTTCCTCCATCTTCACCTGTACCTGTGCTGAGTTCAGGGACCTTCCTCCATCTTCACCTGTACCTGTGCTGAGTTCAGGGACCTTCCTCCATCTTCACCTGTACCTGTGCTGAGTTCAGGACCTTCCTCCATCTTCACCTGTACCTGTGCTGAGTTCAGGGACCTTCCTCCATCTTCACCTGTACCTGTGCTGAGTTCAGGACCTTCCCTCCATCTTCACCTGTACCTGTGCTGAGTTCAGGGACCTTCCTCCATCTTCACCTGTACCTGTGCTGAGTTCAGGGACCTTCCTCCATCTTCACCTGTACCTGTGCTGAGTTCAGGGACCTTCCTCCATCTTCACCTGTACCTGTGCTGAGTTCAGGGACCTTCCTCCATCTTCACCTGTACCTGTGCTGAGTTCAGGGACCTTCCTCCATCTTCACCTGTACCTGTGCTGAGTTCAGGGACCTTCCTCCATCTTCACCTGTACCTGTGCTGAGTTCAGGGACCTTCCCTCCATCTTCACCTGTACCTGTGCTGAGTTCAGGGACCTTCCCTCCATCTTCACCTGTACCTGTGCTGAGTTCAGGGACCTTCCCTCCATCTTCACCTGTACCTGTGCTGAGTTCAGGGACCTTCCTCCATCTTCACCTGTACCTGTGCTGAGTTCAGGACCTTCCCTCCATCTTCACCTGTACCTGTGCTGAGTTCAGGGACCTTCCTCCATCTTCACCTGTACCTGTGCTGAGTTCAGGACCTTCCCTCCATCTTCACCTGTACCTGTGCTGAGTTCAGGGACCTTCCTCCATCTTCACCTGTACCTGTGCTGAGTTCAGGGACCTTCACTCCATCTTCACCTGTACCTGTGCTGAGTTCAGGGACCTTCCTCCATCTTCACCTGTACCTGTGCTGAGTTCAGGGACCTTGCCTCCATCTTCACCTGTACCTGTGCTGAGTTCAGGGACCTTCCTCCATCTTCACCTGTACCTGTGCTGAGTTCAGGGACCTTCCCTCCATCTTCACCTGTACCTGTGCTGAGTTCAGGGACCTTCCTCCATCTTCACCTGTACCTGTGCTGAGTTCAGGGACCTTCCCTCCATCTTCACCTGTACCTGTGCTGAGTTCAGGACCTTCCTCCATCTTCACCTGTACCTGTGCTGAGTTCAGGGACCTTCCTCCATCTTCACCTGTACCTGTGCTGAGTTCAGGGACCTTCCTCCATCTTCACCTGTACCTGTGCTGAGTTCAGGGACCTTCCTCCATCTTCACCTGTACCTGTGCTGAGTTCAGGGACCTTCCTCCATCTTCACCTGTACCTGTGCTGAGTTCAGGGACCTTCCTCCATCTTCACCTGTACCTGTGCTGAGTTCAGGGACCTTCCTCCATCTTCACCTGTACCTGTGCTGAGTTCAGGGACCTTCCCTCCATCTTCACCTGTACCTGTGCTGAGTTCAGGGACCTTCCCTCCATCTTCACCTGTACCTGTGCTGAGTTCAGGGACCTTCCTCCATCTTCACCTGTACCTGTGCTGAGTTCAGGGACCTTCCTCCATCTTCACCTGTACCTGTGCTGAGTTCAGGGACCTTCCCTCCATCTTCACCTGTACCTGTGCTGAGTTCAGGGACCTTCCTCCATCTTCACCTGTACCTGTGCTGAGTTCAGGACCTTCCCTCCATCTTCACCTGTACCTGTGCTGAGTTCAGGGACCTTCCTCCATCTTCACCTGTACCTGTGCTGAGTTCAGGACCTTCCTCCATCTTCACCTGTACCTGTGCTGAGTTCAGGGACCTTCCTCCATCTTCACCTGTACCTGTGCTGAGTTCAGGGACCTTCCTCCATCTTCACCTGTACCTGTGCTGAGTTCAGGGACCTTCCCTCCATCTTCACCTGTACCTGTGCTGAGTTCAGGGACCTTCCCTCCATCTTCACCTGTACCTGTGCTGAGTTCAGGGACCTTTCCTCCATCTTCACCTGTACCTGTGCTGAGTTCAGGGACCTTCCCTCCATCTTCACCTGTACCTGTGCTGAGTTCAGGATCCTTCCCGCCATCTTCACCTGTACCTGTGCTGAGTTCAGGGACCTTCACTCCATCTTCACCTGTACCTGTGCTGAGTTCAGGGACCTTCCCTCCATCTTCACCTGTACCTGTGCTGAGTTCAGGGACCTTCCCTCCATCTTCACCTGTACCTGTGCTGAGTTCAGGGACCTTCCCTCCATCTTCACCTGTACCTGTGCTGAGTTCAGGGACCTTCCTCCATCTTCACCTGTACCTGTGCTGAGTTCAGGACCTTCCCTCCATCTTCACCTGTACCTGTGCTGAGTTCAGGGACCTTCCCTCCATCTTCACCTGTACCTGTGCTGAGTTCAGGGACCTTCCTCCATCTTCACCTGTACCTGTGCTGAGTTCAGGGACCTTCCTCCATCTTCACCTGTACCTGTGCTGAGTTCAGGGACCTTCCTCCATCTTCACCTGTACCTGTGCTGAGTTCAGGGACCTTCCCTCCATCTTCACCTGTACCTGTGCTGAGTTCAGGACCTTCCTCTACCTTCACCTGTACCTGTGCTGAGTTCAGGGACCTTCCTCCATCTTCACCTGTACCTGTGCTGAGTTCAGGGTCCTTCCCTCCATCTTCACCTGTACCTGTGCTGAGTTCAGGGACCTTCCTCCATCTTCACCTGTACCTGTGCTGAGTTCAGGGACCTTCCCTCCATCTTCACCTGTACCTGTGCTGAGTTCAGGACCTTCCCTCCATCTTCACCTGTACCTGTGCTGAGTTCAGGGACCTTCCCTCCATCTTCACCTGTACCTGTGCTGAGTTCAGGGACCTTCCTCCATCTTCACCTGTACCTGTGCTGAGTTCAGGACCTTCCCTCCATCTTCACCTGTACCTGTGCTGAGTTCAGGGACCTTCCTCTACCTTCACCTGTACCTGTGCTGAGTTCAGGGACCTTCCTCCATGTTCAGCTGTACCTGTGCTGAGTTCAGGGACCTTCCCTCCATCTTCACCTGTACCTGTGCTGAGTTCAGGGACCTTCCTCCATCTTCACCTGTACCTGTGCTGAGTTCAGGACCTTCCTCCATCTTCACCTGTACCTGTGCTGAGTTCAGGACCTTCCTCCATCTTCACCTGTACCTGTGCTGAGTTCAGGGACCTTCCTCCATCTTCACCTGTACCTGTGCTGAGTTCAGGACCTTCCTCCATCTTCACCTGTACCTGTGCTGAGTCCAGGGACCTTCCCTCCACCTTCACCTGTACCTGTGCTGAGTTCAGGGACCTTCCTCCATCTTCACCTGTACCTGTGCTGAGTTCAGGGACCTTCCTCCATCTTCACCTGTACCTGTGCTGAGTTCAGGGACCTTCCTCCATCTTCACCTGTACCTGTGCTGAGTTCAGGGACCTTCCTCCATCTTCACCTGTACCTGTGCTGAGTTCAGGGACCTTCCCTCCATCTTCACCTGTACCTGTGCTGAGTTCAGGGACCTTCCCTCCATCTTCACCTGTACCTGTGCTGAGTTCAGGGACCTTCCCTCCATCTTCACCTGTACCTGTGCTGAGTTCAGGGACCTTCCCTCCATCTTCACCTGTACCTGTGCTGAGTTCAGGGACCTTACCTCCATCTCCACGCTGCTGTCTCCGCTCTGCAGGGTCCACAGGTAGGTGGCGATGTGGGCGTCGCCCAGCGCCAGGCTCTGGATGCCGCTGAGCGTCACCGCCTCGCCGGGCTGGACGATGACATCACGGGCCGCGATGGCGATGGGCATAACCCTCTTACCTGGAGACACAGGTACACATCAGACAGGAAGTGCATCGTCACACTGGTCCTCAGACAGGAAGTGCATGTGTTGATGTATTGATTGTGTAACAGTGGCTGGTGATTGAGTATTGATCTCTGGGAAACATAGGACCACCTGATTGGCCAGGTGGACTCACCTGACCCCGTCGGCCCCCGCAGGTACTTCTGGAACACCTCCTCCCGGATGTAGCTCTGGTATCCGGCCTTGTTCACGAACCGGCACACGAAGCGGTTTCTGTGGATGCAGTCGAACATGACGCACACGCGGTGCTCCGCCGCTCCCGCCGCTCCCGCCGCGGGGCCGCGCGGCTCCAGCAGCGCCAGGTTGCAGCGGTCGTCCAAACAGCACGCGCTCCGACAGGCTTCCAGCGTGCGCACGCGCACAGTGGACAGCAGCGCCGCGCCCTCCGTCACCGCGTCCTCCACGTCCAGCACGAAGTCGTCCTGTCCGGTGCGGAACGCGTCGCGGCAGGACAACTCCTCTGCCGCGGCGGCGAGCCGCTGAAGGGGGGGGAGGAGGAGGGGGAGGAGGAGGAGGAGGAGGGGGGAGGAGGAGGAAGAGGATGGAGGCATTTCGTGAAGATAGCAAGAAGGAACCGAGTGTCGGTATTTGAAGTGGACGGTGTCCTCCGGTGTCTCCGCTCTCAGGTGTGTCCCAACGGCTCACGAGCAGGAAGAGCCACCAGACACGCCCCTCTGTGTGACGTCACTCAGGTGTGGCGAGTGAACCGCTTGAGACGCTTGATCACCTGGACTCTCATTCAGACTTATGGAACTTCATCATTATTAGTAGTAGTATTGTTATGAATATTATGATTGTTTTCTATTAATGATTATTATTATTGTTGTTATTATTAATATGAGTATTGTTGTTGTTTTTATTATTATTATTGTTGTTATTATTATTATTGAAATAGAAAGAATAAAACAAGACACAGTTTATTTGAGTAGTAAAGAGCAGCTGGAGCTCGGTCTACAGAGCACCGGGCCCCGATGCTGGGCCCCAGGGCGGTGGCCCCCCAGCTGGTCCCCAGGGCGGTGGCCCCCCAGCTGGTCCCCAGGGTGGCGGGTCCCCAGTGGGTCCCCAGGGTGGCGGGTCCCCAGGGTGGCAGGTCCCCAGGGTGGCGGGTCCCCAGTGGGTCCCCAGGGTGGCGGGTCCCCAGTGGGTCCCCAGGGTGGCGGGTCCCCAGGGTGGCAGGTCCCCAGGGTGGCGGGTCCCCAGTGGGGCCCCAGGGTGGCAGGTCCCCAGGGTGGCGGGTCCCCAGTGGGTCCCCAGGGTGGCGGGTCCCCAGGGTGGCAGGTCCCCAGGGTGGCAGGTCCCCAGGGTGGCGGGTCCCCAGTGGGTCCCCAGGGTGGCAGGTCCCCAGGGTGGTGGGGCCCCAGGGTGGTGGGGCCCCAGGGTGGCAGGTCCCCAGGGTGGCGGGTCCCCAGTGGGTCCCCAGGGTGGCGGGTCCCCAGGGTGGCAGGTCCCCAGGGTGGCGGGTCCCCAGTGGGGCCCCAGGGTGGCGGGTCCCCAGGGTGGCAGGTCCCCAGGGTGGCAGGTCCCCAGGGTGGCGGGTCCCCAGGGTGGCGGGTCCCCAGTGGGGCCCCAGGGTGGCAGGTCCCCAGGGTGGCGGGTCCCCAGGGTGGCAGGTCCCCAGGGTGGCGGGTCCCCAGTGGGTCCCCAGGGTGGCAGGTCCCCAGGGTGGCGGGTCCCCAGGGTGGCAGGTCCCCAGTGGGGCCCCAGGGCGGTGCAGTAAAGGGAGGCGAGTCACTTCCTGTCCCTCCGGAGGAGGCGGCGTGCTGCAGCCTGAAGTTTACCTGGTAAACACTCACCTGTCAGTCAAGCTGGGAGGGACTTAAACCATCAACCCTCCTCAAGGAGACGCAGCAACACTCTGACCTCAGAGATCTAAACATGAGATCTCATGTTTAGATCTCTGAGTGTTTCCTGTGACGTCGTCTTGACTTTCAGTCACACTGAAGAGACGCTGTCTGTTCATGTTTGATCCTCAGGTATGCTGGACACACACACACACACACACACACACACACACCCTGCTCCCACACACACACACACACACACACACACACACACCCTGCTCCCCCACACACACACACACACCCTGCTCCCACACACACACACACACACACACACCCTGCTCCCACACACACACACACACCCTGCTCCCATATATGTATATATATATATACTTACATATATATATATATATCCATATATATATATATATATATACTTACATATATATATATACATATATATATAAATACACTACCGTTCAAAAGTTTGGGATCACTTAGAAATGTCTTTATTCTTCAAAGTAAAGCACTGTTTTTTCAATGAAGATAACATTAATCAGAAATACCCTCTCTACATTGTTAATGTGGTAAATGACTCTTCTACCTGTAGGTGAAACGTCTGGTTTCTAATGACATATCTCCAGAGGTGTATAGAGGTCCATTTCATCATCACTCCAGTGTTCTGATGGTACATTGTGTTATCGCCTTAGAAGACTAATGTCTGATTAGAAAACCCGTGCAATTATGTTAGCACAGCTGAAAACAGTTATGCTGGTGATATAAGCTACAACTGGCCTTCCTTTGAGCTTGAAGTTTGTAGAACAAAATTAATACTTCAAATATTAATCATTATTTCTAACCTTGTCAATGTCTTGACTATATTTTATATTCATTTGATAAATAAAAGTGATTTTTCATGGAAGACACAAAATTGTCTGGGTGATCCCAAACTTTTGAACGGTAGTGTATATACATATGTATATGTATATATATATGTAAGTATATATATATATACATATATATATGTATATATATATACATATATATTTACATATACATATATATATACATATCTATATATATATATATACATATACAGTATATAGATATGTAAGTATATATATATATATATATTCATTATCAATACCGCTTCATCCTCATGAGGGTCGCGGGGGCGCTGGAGCCGATCCCAGCTGACATCGGGCGAAGGCAGGGGACACCCTGGACAGGCCGCCAGTCCATCTCAGGGCACACATCGAGACATACAACCATTCACTCTCACATTCACACATACATATATATATACAGGACTGTCTCAGAAAATTAGAATATTGTGATGAAGTTCTTTATTTTCTGTAATGCAATTAAAAAAACAAAATTGTCATGCATTCTGGATTCATTACAAATCAACTGAAATATTGCAAGCCTTTTATTCTGATTTATTGCTGATTATGGCTTACAGCTTAAGAAAACTCAAATATCCTATCTCTAAATATTAGAATATCATGAAAAAGTATACTAGTAGGGTATTAAACAAATCACTTGAATTGTCTAATTAACTCGAAACACCTGCAAGGGTTTCCTGAGCCTTGACAAACACTCAGCTGTTATAAATCTTTTTTTACTTGGTCTGAGGAAATATTAAAATTTTATGAGATAGGATTTTAGAGTTTTCTTAAGCTGTAAGCCATAATCAGCAATATTAAAAGAATAAAAGGCTTGCAATATTTCAGTTGATTTGTAATGAATCCAGAATGCATGACATTTTTGTTTTTTTAATTGCATTACAGAAAATAAAGAACTTTATCACAATATTCTAATTTTCTGAGACAGTCCTGTATATGTAAGTATATATATATATATATAATATATATACTTACATATACATATATATATATGTAAGTATATATATATATATATAATATATATACTTACATATATATATATATCTCCAGGTTGTGACTGCAGTGTCTCATACTGGCTGATGGAGGATGAGCTGCAGTCTAAAAGCAGAGGAGGTGTCAGTCGCTCTATCAGCAGCAGATAAGAAGGAGGAGACGCTCCTCTTCCTAAAAAGGGCCTCGACAGCCGAAGGTCCTGAACCCTCCTGGTCCTCACCTCTCTGCGCTTCTTGCACCAGTTATTTCCTAATTTGGTCCTCAGGGCGTCTTTATAAGCATCGCCTGCTGCAGCGGAGCTCCAGAGAAGCTTGTCCCTCCTCGCCCATCGGCTCGTCCCTCCTCGCCCATCGGCTCGTCCCTTCTCGCCGCTGCACCATGGGCGAAGCTCTGATGGCCGAGTTGGGGAAGGCGGCTCCTTTCCTGAGGAAGTCGGACAAGGAGCGTCTGGAAGCTCAGACCAGGCTGTTTGATATCAAGACCGAGTGCTTCGTGGTGGACGATAAGGTGGAGTACGTGAAAGGACAGATCCAGAGCAAAGACGGGGGGGCGGTGACGGTCAAGAAGGAGGACGGCACCACGGTCACCGTCAAGGAGCTGGACGTCCACCCACAGAATCCGCCCAAGTACGAT
This sequence comes from Pseudoliparis swirei, assembly GCF_029220125.1. Classification (NCBI taxonomy): domain Eukaryota; kingdom Metazoa; phylum Chordata; class Actinopteri; order Perciformes; family Liparidae; genus Pseudoliparis; species Pseudoliparis swirei. The sequence goes on along the minus strand of NC_079399.1, from coordinate 739,348 downwards.
AAAATTGAAGACATGGCGATGTTCACGTTCCTCCACGAGCCGGCCGTGCTGTTCAACCTCAAAGAGCGCTACGCCGCCTGGATGATCTACACCTACTCCGGGCTCTTCTGTGTCACGGTCAACCCCTACAAGTGGCTCCCCGTCTACGATGCCGAGGTGGTGGCAGCTTACCGCGGGAAGAAGAGGACCGAGGCGCCGCCGCACATCTTCTCCATCTCTGACAACGCCTACCAGTACATGCTGACCGACAGGGAGAACCAGTCCGTCCTCATCACCGGGGAATCCGGAGCTGGGAAGACCGTGAACACCAAAAGAGTGATCCAGTACCTTGCCAGCATCGCCGCAGTGGGCAAGAGAGACCCGAGCAAGGGGACGCTGGAGGACCAGATCGTCCAGGCCAACCCGGCGCTGGAGGCTTTCGGCAACGCCAAAACGCTGAGAAACGACAACTCGTCTCGTTTTGGAAAATTCATCCGCATTCACTTCGGGATGAGCGGGAAGCTGTCGTCCGCCGACATCGAGACCTACCTGCTGGAGAAGTCCCGGTGCACCTTCCAGCTCAAGGCTGAGAGGAACTACCACATCTTCTACCAGATCCTGTCCAATCAGAAGCCAGAGCTGCTGGACATGCTGCTGATCACCAACAACCCGTACGACTACGCCTACATCTCCCAAGGGGAGGTCACCGTCGCCTCCATCAACGACTCGGAGGAGCTGCTGGCCACCGACAGCGCCTTCGACGTGCTGGGCTTCACCGCAGAGGAGAAGACGGGCATCTATAAACTCACCGGCGCCATCATGCACTTCGGCAACATGAAGTTCAAACAGAAGCAGCGCGAGGAGCAGGCGGAGTCCGACGGCACGGAGGCGGCCGATAAGACGGCGTACCTCATGGGCCTGAACTCCGCCGACATCATCAAGGGGCTGTGCCACCCCAGAGTCAAGGTGGGGAATGAGTACGTCACCAAAGGCCAGAGTGTGGACCAGGTCTACTACTCCCTCGGTGCTCTGGCCAAGTCAGTGTATGAGAAGATGTTCAACTGGATGGTGGTGAGGATCAACCACTCCCTGGAGACCAAGCAGCCTCGCCAGTCCTTCATAGGAGTGCTGGACATCGCGGGATTCGAGATCTTTGACTTCAACACCTTTGAGCAGCTGTGCATCAACTACACCAACGAGAAGCTGCAGCAGTTCTTCAACCACCACATGTTTGTTCTGGAACAAGAAGAGTACAAGAAAGAGGGCATTGATTGGGTGTTCATTGACTTCGGGATGGACTTACAAGCTTGCATCGACCTCATCGAGAAGCCGCTGGGCATCCTGTCGATCCTGGAGGAGGAATGCATGTTTCCCAAAGCCAGTGACCAGACCTTCAAGTCCAAGCTCTATGATAACCACCTGGGAAAGAACAAGATGTTTGAGAAGCCCAGGGCTGCTAAGGGGAAAGCAGAGGCTCATTTCGCCCTGGTCCACTATGCCGGCACGGTGGACTACAACATCGGCAACTGGCTGGTCAAGAACAAAGACCCCCTGAATGAGACCATGGTCAGCCTGTACCAGAAGTCCTCTCTGAAGCTGCTCAGCCTGCTGTTCTCCAGCTATTCAGGAAGTGACGGCGCTGACAAAGCCAGCGGCAAAGGAGCCAAGAAGAAGGGTTCCTCGTTCCAGACGGTGTCGGCTCTTCACAGGGAGAACCTGAACAAGCTGATGAGCAACCTGAAGACCACACATCCCCACTTTGTCCGCTGTCTGATTCCTAATGAGAAGAAAACCCCCGGGGTCATGGACCACTGCCTGGTGATGCACCAGCTGCGCTGTAACGGTGTCCTGGAAGGCATCCGGATCTGCAGGAAGGGTTTCCCCAACCGGGTGCACTATGGAGACTTCAAACAGCGGTACAGGGTTCTGAATGCCTCCGCCATCCCTGAAGGCCAGTTCATCGACTGCAAGAAGAGTGCAGAGAAGCTGCTGGGATCCCTGGACATCGACCACACTCAGTACCGGTTTGGGAACACCAAAGTCTTCTTTAAAGCCGGTCTGCTGGGGATGCTGGAAGAGATGCGCGATGAGCAACTCTCTCGAATCATCACCAGGATTCAGGCTAACGCTCGGGCCGTCCTGATGAGGGCAGAGTTTGCTAAGCTAGTGGAGCGCAGAGATGCCCTGATGCTCATCCAGTGGAACCTCCGCTCTTTTCTGGGTGTAAAGAACTGGCCCTGGATGAAGCTCTTCTTCAAGATCAAACCACTGCTGAAGAGCGCCGAGTCTGAGAAGGAGATGGCCAACATGAAGGACGAGTTCAACAACATGAAAGAAGCTCTGCAGAAATCAGAAGCAAGGCGGAAGGAACTGGAGGAGAAAATAGTGACTCTTCTCCAAGAGAAGAAGGATCTGACTCTGCATATTCAGTCCGAAGAGGACACGCTGGCGGACGCTGAAGAGCGCTGTGAACAGCTCATCAAGAGCAAGATTCAGCTGGAGGCCAAGCTGAAAGAGACGGCGGAGAGGCTGGAGGACGAGGAGGAGCTGAACGCAGAGCTCACAGCGAAGAAGCGGAAGCTGGAGGACGAATGCTGCGAAGTGAAGAAAGACATCGACGATCTGGAGTTGACTTTGGCAAAGGTGGAGAAAGAGAAACACGCCACCGAGAATAAGGTGAAGAACCTGACGGAGGAGATGGCTTCCCAGGATGAAAACATCACCAAGCTCACCAAGGAGAAGAAGGCCCTTCAGGAGGCTCACCAGCAGACACTGGATGACCTTCAGAGTGAAGAAGACAAAGTCAACAGCTTAAACAAAGCCAAGGTGAAGTTGGAGCAACAAGCGGACGACCTGGAGGGGTCGCTGGAGCAGGAGAAGAAGCTCCGCATGGACCTCGAGCGCTCCAAGAGGAAGTTTGAGGGAGACCTGAAACTGACTCAGGAGAGTCTGGTGGACCTAGAAAACGACAAGCAGCAGCTGGAGGAGAAATTCCAAAAAAAAGATTTTGAGATGGTCCAAATAGTTTCCAGACTAGAAGATGAGCAGGTTGCTTCTGTTCAGCTCCAGAAGAAGCTGAAAGAAAACCAGGCGAGGATGGAGGAGCTGGAGGAGGAGCTGGAGGCGGAGCGGGCCGCCCGGGCCAAAGCGGAGCAGCAGCGCTCCGACCTGTCGCGCGAGCTGGAGGACATCAGCGAGCGGCTGGAGGAGGCGGGCGGAGCCACGTCGGCTCAGGTGGAGATGAACAAAAAGAGAGACGCGGAATTCCAGAAGCTGCGCAGAGAGCTGGAGGAGTCGACGCTGCAGCACGAGGCCACCGCCGCCGCCCTGAGGAAGAAGCACGCCGACAGCGTGGCGGAGCTGGGAGAACAGATCGACAACCTGCAGCGGGTGAAGCAGAAGCTGGAGAAGGAAAAGAGCGAGCTGAAGCTGGAGCTGGACGACGTGTCTGCCAGCATGGAGGGTGTGGCCAAGGCCAAGTCCAACATGGAGAAGATGTGCCGGACAATGGAAGACAACATGAACGAGTACAAGAGCAGATACCAGGAAGGCCAGCGCGCCGCCAGCGACCTGAGCGCCCAGAGGGCCAGGCTGCTGGCGGAGAACGGAGAGTTTGGCCGTCAGCTGGAGGAGAAGGAGAGTCTGGTCTCACAGCTGACCAGAGGAAAGAACTCGTACAACCAGCAGGTGGAAGATCTACGCCGACAGCTGGAGGAAGAAGTCAAGGCGAAGAACGCCCTCGCCCACGCCACGCAGTCCGCTCGCCACGACTGTGATCTGCTCCGAGAGCAGCTTGAAGAGGAGCAGGAGGCCAAGGCGGAGCTGCAGAGGGCGCTGGCCAAGTCCAACACCGAGGTCTCCGCGTGGAGGACCAAATACGAAACCGATGGCATCCAGAGAACAGAGGAACTGGAGGAAGCCAAGAAGAAGCTGGTTCAAAGACTGCAGGAGGCCGAGGAGGCCATCGAGGCAGCGAACGCAAAGTGTTCCTCCCTCGAGAAGACCAAGCACCGCCTCCAAAATGAAATCCAAGACCTGATGCTGGACCTCGAGAAGTCCAATGCCGCGTCTGCAGTGCTGGACAAAAAGCAGAGGGCCTTTGACAAAGTCATGGCCGAATGGAAGCAGAAGTTGGAGGAGTCCCAGTGTGAGCTGGAGGCCGCTCAAAAGGAATCTCGGTCTCTGAGCACGGAACTTTTCAAACTGAGGAACGCCTACGAGGAGTCTCTGGATCAGCTTGAGACGATGAAGAGGGAGAACAAGAACCTCCAAGAGGAGATCTCCGACCTCACCGACCAGCTGGGGGAGGGCGGCAGGGGTGCTCACGAACTGGAGAAGATCCGGAAGCAGCTGGAGCAAGAGAAGGCCGAGCTCCAGTCAGCGCTGGAAGAGGCAGAAGGTTCTCTGGAGCACGAAGAGAGCAAGACCCTCCGAGCCCAGCTGGACTTCAGCCAAGTGAAGGCCGACGTGGAGCGCAAGCTGGCTGAGAAGGAGGAGGAGATGGAGCAGGCCAAGAGGAGCTCCCAGCGGGCGCTCGAGGCGCTGCAGTCCTCTCTGGAAGCTGAAAGCAGGAGCCGCAATGAGGCCCTGAGGGTCAAGAAGAAGATGGATGGCGACCTCAACGAGATGGAGATCCAGCTCAGCCAGGCCAACAGGCAGGCGGCCGACGCCCACAAGCAGCTCAAGAGCCTCCAGGCGTTCCTGAAGGACTCTCAGCTGCAGCTGGACGACGTCCAGCACGGCAACGAGGACCTGAGAGAGAGCGTGGCTCTCCTGGAGCGCAGAAACCACCTGATCCAGGCCGAGCTGGAGGACCTGAGGGCGGCCCTGGAGCAGACGGATCGGAGTCGCAAACTGGCCGAACAGGAGCTGACCGACGCCACGCAGCGCACGCAGCTGCTGCACGCCCAGAACACGGGCCTGATCAACCAGAAGAAGAAGCAGGAGGCGGACCTCGTGCACCTGCAGAACGAGATGGAGGAGGCCGGACAAGAGAACCGCTACGCCGAGGAGAAGGCCAAGAAGGCCATCACGGACGCGGCCCTGATGGCCGAGGAGCTGAAGAAGGAGCAGGACACCAGCGGCCATCTGGAGCGCATGAAGAAGAACACGGAGCAGACCATCAAAGACCTGCAGCGGCGCCTGGACGAGGCCGAGCAGGTCGCCATGAAGGGCGGCAAGAAGCAGCTCCACCAGCTGGAGGCGCGCATCAAAGAGCTGGAGAACCAGCTGGAGGCGGAGCAGAGGAGGGGCGCCGAGGCCGTCAAGGGGGTCCGCCAGTACCAGCGCCGCATCAAGGAGCTCACCTACCAGACCGAGGAAGACCGCAAGAACACGGCCCGCGTCCAGAACCTGGTGGACAAGCTGCAGCTGAAGGTCAAGTCCTCCAAGCACGCGGCCGAGGAGGCGGAGGAGGGCGCCAACGGCAACGTGGCCCGACTACGCAAGCTGCAGCACGAGCTGGAGGAGGCCGAGGAGAGGGCCGACATCGCCGAGGCACAGGTCAACAAGCTGAGGGCCAAGACCAGGGACTCCAGCAAGGGCCGGGGCCAGTGAGCAGCTCCAGCTGTGGACGACTCCTGGAAACAGAAGCAAGTTCATCAACATGTAAACCTCCAGGTTCTGATCCTCCTGCTTTCATTAAAGACGAACAGGAAGTCAGCTGTGGTCTGTTCTTTATAGATGTTAACATGTCATAACACATACAACTAATGTTATTAAACATCAATATAAAAGAAATGTTATTAAACATCAATATAATTAAACATGAATATAATTAAATTGAATATAATTAATCATGAAGATAATTAAACATGAATATAATTAAACACAAATATAATTAATCATGAATATAATTAAACATGAATATAATTAAACATGAATATAATTAAACAAATAAAACTAATAATATAAAAACTGAATATTATCAAACAGGAATAGAGTCGTACGTATTGCCGATGTTTGTGGTCACCTTCTTGAACATGAGTCCACATGAGCCCACATGAGTCCACATGAGTCCACATGAGCCCACATGAGTCCACATGAGCCCACATGAGCCCACATGAGTCCACATGAGTCCACATGAGCCCACATGAGTCCACATGAGCCCATATGAGTCCACATGAGTCCACATGAGCCCACAAGTTTCAAGTTTCAAGTTTCAAGTTTTTATTGTCACATCCCCTTTTATACAAGTATAATCGGTTCGTGAAATTCTTATGTGCAAAACACCCGACAGCAGTAGCAGACTAAAAAAAGAATAAGAATGAGAATAAACTATACAATATCCACACACAAAAAAGAAGAAAGTATTAACAATATATATATAAAACAATGTAATAGAATATACATCATGACAATATATATATATAAAACAATGTAATAAAATATACACTTTTTGAGACTATATATATATATATATGTATATACATACAATATATATATACAATATATATATATAAACAATGTAATAAAATATACACCATGGCCATAGATATTCACAGAATATGTTCTGGTGTGTAGTGTTAATGAGGGTCTCAGTCCTTGTTCAGCAGCCTGATGGCCTGACTGAAGAAGCTGTCCTCAGTCTGTTTGTCGGCACTTGATACTGCGGTATCGCCTGCCTGACGGTAGAAGGGTGAACAGTTTGTGGCCGGTGTGGTTATTGTCTTTCATCATCCGTTTGGCCCTGCCCACGCACCGCTTGGTGTATATGTCCAGGATGAACAGAACCTCACCTCCAACGATGTACTGTGCCGACCGCACCACCCTCTGTAGTGCCCTACGCTCCAGGGCGGTGCAGTTCCCGTACCAGACGGTGATGCAACCTGTCAGAACACTCTCGATGGTACTGGTGTAGAATGTTCTGAGGATGCGGGGCCATGTTGAATTTCCTCAGTCGCCTAAGGAAATACAGGCGTTGTTGGGCCCTTTTCACCACGTGAGTGGTGTCGTGGTCCATGTGAGGTCCTCGGAGATGTGCACGCCGAGGAACTTGAAGCTGCTGACCCTCTACTGCAACTCCGTCTATGGAGATGGGGTGTGCTCTCCTCTCCGCTTCCTGTAGTCCACGATCAGCTCCTTGGTCTTCTTGACGTTGAGGACGAGGCTGTTCTCCTGGCACCACTGTACCAGTGATCCAACCTCCTCCCTGTAGGCTGTCTCGTCGTCGGGTGATCAGCCCCAACACTGTTGTGTCGTCAGCAAACTTGATGATGACGTTGGAGCTGTGCATGGCCGTGCAGTCGTGGGTGTACAGGGAGTAGAGGAGAGGCTCAACACGCATCCCTGAGGGGCTCCGTGTTGAGGGTCAGCGGCTCTGAGGTGGTACCGCCCATCCTCACCACCTGGCGGCGCCCGACAGGAAGTCCAGAATCCAGCTGCACATGGTAGAGTGCAGGCCTAGACCTCTGAGCTTGGTGTCGAGCTTGGCGGGAACAATAGTGTTGAACGCTGAGCTGTAGTCCACAACCAGCATTCGCACACAACAGTTCCTCCTCCAGGTGGGAAAGGCGGTGTGAAGTGCCATGGCAATGACGTCGTCGGTGGATCTGTTTTGACGATATGCAAATTGCCATGGGTCCAGCGTGGCAGGCAACATGGAACAAATGAAGTCCTTGACCAACCTCTCAAGCATTTACTGACAATCGAGGTGAGGGCTACGGGTCTCCAGTCATTCAGGCAGGTTACCTTGGGGTGTTTGGGGACAGGCACAATGGTGGACATCTTGAAGCTCTCAGGAACAACAGCCTGGGACAGGGAGAGGTTGAAGATGTCTGCGACTCCTGCCAACTGGTCTGCACATGCTCTGAGGCGCGCCGGGATGTGGTCGGGACCTGCCGCCTTCGGATGTCCACCCGGCTGAAGGCTCTGCGCACGTCAGCCTCTGAGATGATCAGCAGGCTGGTCTCCTCGGGCGGCGCTGCCTTCGGCGGGCTGCCGTTCACGTCGAACCGAGCAAAGAATGTATTTAGCTCGCCTGGGAGGGAGGTAGAGGAGTTCTCTTCACCGCTGGTTTTCCCTCTGAAGTCCGTGATTGTCTGTAGCCCCTTCCACACACCTCTCACGTCATGGCTCTTGAGCTTTTCCTCCACCTTGTTCCTGAACATGAGTCCACATGAGTCCACATGAGTCCACATGAGCCCACATGAGTCCACATGAGTCCACATGAGTCCACATGAGTCCACATGAGCCCACATGAGTCCATATGAGTCCACATGAGTCCACATGAGTCCACATGAGTCCACATGAGCCCACATGAGCCCACATGAGTCCATATGAGTCCACATGAGTCCACATGAGTCCACATGAGTCCACATGAGTCCACATGAGCCCACATGAGTCCACATGAGTCCACATGAGTCCACATGAGCCCACATGAGTCCACATGAGTCCACATGAGCCCACATGAGTCCACATGAGTCCACATGAGTCCACATGAGCCCACATGAGTCCACATGAGCCCACATGAGCCCACATGAGTCCACATGAGTCCACATGAGTCCACATGAGTCCACATGAGCCCACATGAGTCCACATGAGTCCACATGAGCCCATGAGTCCACATGAGCCCACATGAGTCCACATGAGCCCACATGAGTCCACATGAGTCCACATGAGCCCACATGAGCCCACATGAGTCCACATGAGCCCACATGAGCCCACATGAGTCCACATGAGCCCACATGAGTCCACATGAGTCCACATGAGCCCACATGAGCCCACATGAGTCCACATGAGCCCATATGAGTCCACATGAGTCCACATGAGCCCACATGAGCCCACATGAGTCCACATGAGCCCACATGAGTCCACATGAGCCCACATGAGTCCACATGAGCCCACATGAGCCCACATGAGTCCACATGAGCCCACATGAGCCCACATGAGTCCACATGAGCCCACATGAGTCCACATGAGCCCACATGAGTCCACATGAGTCCACATGAGTCCACATGAGCCCACATGAGTCCACATGAGTCCATATGAGTCCACATGAGCCCACATGAGCCCACATGAGTCCACATGAGTCCACATGAGCCCACATGAGTCCACATGAGCCCACATGAGCCCACATGAGCCCACATGAGCCCATGAGCCCACATGAGTCCACATGAGCCCACATGAGCCCACATGAGTCCACATGAGCCCACATGAGCCCACATGAGTCCACATGAGTCCACATGAGCCCACATGAGTCCACATGAGCCCACATGAGTCCACATGAGCCCACATGAGTCCACATGAGTCCACATGAGTCCACATGAGTCCACATGAGCCCACATGAGTCCACATGAGTCCACATGAGCCCATATGAGTCCACATGAGTCCACATGAGCCCACATGAGTCCACATGAGTCCACATGAGTCCACATGAGTCCACATGAGTCCACATGAGCCCACATGAGTCCACATGAGCCCACATGAGCCCACATGAGTCCACATGAGTCCACATGAGCCCACATGAGTCCACATGAGCCCACATGAGTCCACATGAGCCCACATGAGTCCACATGAGTCCACATGGGCCCATATGAGTCCACATGAGCCCACATGGGCCCATATGAGTCCACATGAGTCCACATGAGCCCACATGAGCCCATATGAGTCCACATGAGCCCACATGAGTCCACATGAGTCCACATGAGTCCACATGAGCCCATATGAGTCCACATGAGCCCACATGAGTCCACATGAGCCCACATGAGCCCACATGAGCCCACATGAGCCCACATGAGTCCACATGAGCCCACATGAGCCCACATGAGTCCACATGAGCCCACATGAGTCCACATGAGCCCATATGAGTCCACATGAGCCCACATGAGTCCACATGAGCCCATATGAGTCCACATGAGCCCATGAGTCACATGAGTCCACATGAGCCCACATGAGTCCACATGAGCCCACATGAGCCCACATGAGTCCACATGAGTCCACATGAGCCCACATGAGTCCACATGAGTCCACATGAGCCCATATGAGTCCACATGAGTCCACATGGGCCCATATGAGTCCACATGAGTCCACATGAGCCCACATGGGCCCATATGAGTCCACATGAGTCCACATGAGCCCACATGGGCCCATATGAGTCCACATGACCCCACATGAGTCCACATGAGCCCATATGAGTCCACATGAGCCCACATGGGCCCATATGAGTCCACATGAGCCCACATGAGTCCACATGGGCCCATATGAGTCCACATGAGCCCACATGGGCCCATATGAGTCCACATGAGCCCACATGAGCCCACATGGGCCCATATGAGTCCACATGACCCCACATGAGTCCACATGAGCCCATATGAGTCCACATGAGCCCACATGGGCCCACATGAGTCCACATGAGCCCACATGAGTCCACATGAGTCCACATGAGCCCACATGTATGAATGACTACCGACCGGTGGCCCTCACCTCGGTGGTCATGAAATGCTTTGAGAGGCTGATAAAGGACTACATCTGCGCCTTCCTCCCTTCCTCCATGGACCCGCTGCAGTTTGCTTATCGCCCAAACAGATCCACGGATGATGCTGTCTCCCAGGTACTGCACACCACACTCTCTCATCTGGACAGCCAGAGGGGGGGCTATGTGAGACTGCTGTTCATTGATTATAGTTCAGCTTTCAACACCATAGTCCCCTCCAGACTGGCCGGCAAGCTGATTGAGCTGGGACTGAACACCCCTGTGTGCTTCGATCCTGGACTTCCTGTCCGCGAGGCCACAGGTGGTCACGGTGGGCAGACACACCTCCAACCCCGTCACCCTGTACACAGGATCCCCCAGGGTTGCGTCCTCAGCCCCTACTGTACTCCCTGTACACACATGACTGTGTGGCCAGGTTCAGCTCCAACACCATCATCAAGTTTGCGGATGACACAGTGGTGGTGGGCCTGATCTCCGACAACGACGAGAAGGCCTACCTGGAGGAAGTTGCTGATCTGTCACTCTGGTGCCAGGACAACAGCCTCATCATGAATGTCACCAAAACTAAGGAGCTGATTGTGGACTTTAGGAGGGTACAACAACAGAGGACGTACTCACCACTGGGGATTAACGGGACTACTGTGGAGAGGGTGAGCGGGTATAAATACCTGGGAGTCCACATCACCGAGGATCTGACATGGTCAACAAACACAGACACTCTGGTGAGAAAGGCAAGGCAGCGCCTCTACCACCTCAGGCAGCTGAGGAAATGTAAAGTTTCCCAGAGGATCCTTCAGTCCTTCTACTCTGGAGCTGTAGAGAGCGTCCTGACAGGAAGCATCACAGCCTGGTTTGGCAACTGCTCCGCTCAGGACAGGAAGGCTCTGCAGAGAGTAGTGCGTTCGGCTGAGCGCACTATTGAACTACACTCCCACCCTGCAGGACTTGTACACCAGGAGGTGCAGAACCAGAGCCGGCAGGATCATGAAGGATCCTCACCACCCCAACAACAGACTGTTTCAGCTGCTGCGGTCAGGCAGGCGCCTCCGTAGTCACGCTGCAAGAACAGAGAGACTGAGACGGAGTTTCTTTCCTCAGGCCATCAGGACTGTGAACTCCGACCTCACCAGGACCCCCACATAGACCCACACAACTGCCCCTCTTAGGCACACACACACACACACACACACACTTACTGTAAATATTGTGTTGTTTTTTATTGTAAATAGTGTGTACTTGTTGCCCTTGCACATTCCTGCTGAGCATTGCCACTTTCATTTCACTGCACACCCTGTGTGTGTATGTGACAAATAAAACATCTTGAATCTTGAATCTTGAATATGAGTCCACATGAGTCCACATGAGCCCACATGGGCCCATATGAGTCCACATGAGCCCACATGTCTTACGTCACGCACTCCCGCCACACATCGTATTTCTCACGCTGAAAAAAACTCATCTATTTAATGTTGTAATGTGCCGCAGCACGCAAACATGAGCCGCGCTGCCCTCACCGTGGAGGAATCAAGCGCTCCCCTGGAGTTCTGCTGTGAGGAGCCACTTATCAGCCAATCAGAAAAAAGAAATGGGCCACACAATAGCCAATCAGAAAAAAAGAAAAAAACCAGTATCTGTTGTATCTGGGTAAAATTTAATCCAGCAACCAATGAAAATAAAGCATCCTGGAATTGCGCGCGACTGGGGGGGGGGGGGGGGGGGAATGTCACTCTTGCCTGTCTTCAAAACTTCCAGACCATAATAACCCTCGGTGGGTCCCCCAGCGCGTGAGTACTGACCTCTCTTCTCCAGTTGGACCCTCAGCCCTCAGGTCCGTGTCTTCTGGGCCTTGCTCAGGGTTCTGCTGAGCTGCCTGAGCAATGTAATCCTGATCCCGGTACCAGACCACCACCAAGACCAGAACCCTGCTGGACCCCATGTGGACTGTGGCTCTGCACTGGAGACTCACTTACACTGGACTTTAAACTGGACTTTAAACTAGACTTTACACTGGACTTTAAACTGGACTTTAAACTAGACTTTAAACTGGACTTTACACTGGACTTTAAACTGGACTTTACACTGGACTTTAAACTGGACTTTAAACTGGACTTTAAACTAGACTTTAAACTGGACTTTAAACTAGACTTTAAACTGGACTTTAAACTAGACTTTAAACTGGACTTTACACTGGACTTTAAACTAGACTTTAAACTGGACTTTACACTGGACTTTAAACTAGACTTTAAACTGGACTTTAAACTAGACTTTAAACTGGACTTTACACTGGACTTGAAACTAGACTTTAAACTGGACTTTAAACTGGACTTTAAACTAGACTTTACACTGGACTTTACACTGGCCTTTAAACTGGACTTTAAACTAGACTTTACACTGGACTTTAAACTAGACTTTACACTGGACTTTAAACTGAATCCTTCTATAAACCTTCAATGAGCTCCAATTACTTCAATAAATACAAACAATTTATTTCATGTTCCTCTGAGAATCCAGTAAACCTAAACTTAACCTGAACCGTATAAACTCTGAACCTAACCTCATCTAAGGTAAGTAACTTTTCATGGTGCGTTCAGGCTCTACTCAGTGAACATGAGTACTGAAGGTAATGATAGCGTTCTCATGGTGCCTTCAGGCTCTGCTCAGTGAACATGAGGACTGAAGGTAATGATAACGTTCTCATGGTGCCTTCAGGCTCTGCTCAGTGAACATGAGGACTGAAGGTAATGATAACGTTCTCATGGTGCCTTCAGGCTCTACTCAGTGAACATGAGGACTGAAGGTAATGATAGCGTTCTCATGGTGCCTTCAGGCTCTGCTCAGTGAACATGAGGACTGAAGGTAATGATAACGTTCTCATGGTGCCTTCAGGATCTACTCAGTGAACATGAGGACTGAAGGTAATGATAGCATTCTCATGGTGCCTTCAGGCTCTGCTCAGTGAACATGAGTACTGAAGGTAGATGATACCGTTCTCATGGTGCGTTCAGGCTCTGCTCAGTGAACATGAGTACTGAAGGTAGATGATAACGTTCTCATGGTGCCTTCAGGCTCTGCTCAGTGAACATGAGGACTGAAGGTAATAACATTCTCATGGTGCGTTCAGGCTCTGCTCAGTGAACATGAGTACTGAAGGTAATGATAACGTTCTCATGGTGCCTTCAGGCTCTACTCAGTGAACATGAGGACTGAAGGTAATGATAACGTTCTCATGGTGCCTTCAGGCTCTACTCAGTGAACATGAGGACTGAAGGTAATGATAGCTTCTCATGGTGCCTTCAGGCTCTGCTCAGTGAACATGAGGACTGAAGGTAAGTGCTAACTTCTCGGTGCGTTCAGGTGTAGTAGGATGAACTAAAGTGAATTCCTTCCTAAAGCTCTAAACTTCAAAGACACGACTAAACATGTGTTATCTTTTATTGATTGTTTCCATGGAGACAGAAACACTCGTTACTGAGTATTTAGAAAGTTCACTGTTCTGGGACCACGGTGAAATAATAAGAACAATAATAATCTGGATCCTTGTGGAGCGGCTGCTAATCAACAGGATCTGGTCACATGGATCAGGAATCAATAATCAATAATCAGTATCTCAAGGAGTTTCCTTTTGTTGCTTCAGGAGCTTCGGCTCAAAGCCTTCCTGGACCGGGTCTGCGTGGCGGTCTGGATCCCCTCCACCCGGGTCGGCTCGGCGCTCACTGACCCCTCTGGGGTCATCACCACCTGGGCTTTTAACATTCATCCCCCAGCATGCACCAGTTACAGGCAAGGCACCAATCAGAGAGCACGTGAGCACACAGCCAATCACAGAGGACCACCAGGTCCTGATCACCGATCAGCTCCACCGATCAATAACTATTTGGTTCCATCGCGTACACATTAAAACAGCTAGCATGTAAAGATCAATATTATAACTAATACACATCTAGTTAGCTGGTTAGTTAGTTACCTGTCCAACTAGTTAACTCGCCGTGGACAGGTACACTCGATTGACTCGTATTGACCAATCAGCTGCTCCGGTGCATATATATGGTAAAAGTGCAGAATGTCTTTTTGGTGCTCAAGTGCATTAATTTGTTCTCGTGTATTTATCTAGTAGCAGACTGGGGGTCTGGGGTCCTGGGGGTCTGGGTCCTGGGGTCCTGGGGGTCTGGGTCCTGGGGTCCTGGGGTCCTGGGGGTCTGGGGTCCTGGGGGTCTGGGTGTCTGGGGTCCTAGAGCCTCTTGGTGTGCTTGGAGTTGTAGTGGCTCCTCATGTCTTTCCGGAGGCGGAACTTCTCTCCGCAGACGCCGCAGACGTACAGGTGGACGTCCATGTGCTGCTCCAGCTGCTCTCCGCCGGGGAACATCTGGAAGCACACCTGGCAGAGCGTCTCCCCGGCCGCCAGGTGGGAGATCATGTGGCGCACGTGGTCGTGCTTGAGGAAGGTCCCCTGGTCGCAGACGGGGCAGACGTAGCGCGCCGTGCCTTTGTGCATGTCGGTGTGCAGCCGCAGCTGGCGCTCGCGCAGGAACTGCTTCCCGCAGGCGGCGCAGCTGAACAGCTTCTCCTTGGTGTGCACCGTGTAGTGCTCCCGCAGGTGGCAGCGCTGGTAGAAGCCTTTGCCGCAGATGCCGCAGAAGTGTTTGCGCCGGCGGTCCAGGTCGCCGGCCTCCTCCGGCAGCGCCGGGCGGAACGGCTCCCGGTCGTGGCAGGAGGCGCCGTGCTCCAGGCGCTGGTTCTGGAGCAGCGGGCCGCAGCGGGCCCGGTCCGAGGGCAGGGAGTCGTCCTCGCCGTGGGAGTCCGACTCTCCGCAGCGCTCCGCGTGCTCCTGCAGCCGGCGGCCTTTGATCAGCACCTGGCCGCAGCGCCCGCAGGCGCAGATGTGCCCCATGTGGGCGGCCAGGTAGTGGGCCGACGGGTCCTCCTCCGCCAGCAGGGCGCCGCACAGCTCGCAGGGGGCGCCGCCGTCCCGCCGCTCCTCTTTGACCTTGCGGAGCTTCGGGGGGGCCCCCGACTCGTCGCTGCTGGACCCGCGGCCCTCCAGAGGCTCGCCGGCCTCCAGCCCCGAGACGCCGGGCTCCGGGTCGCGGTCCGACCCGGTGTTCTCCCTCTGCGGGTCCCCGAGCCGGACCGCCTCCATCTCGGGGATGGCGCTTTCTTCCGGCTCCGTCTTGACGGAGGTGCTCGGGGTGGACCCGACCTCGCCGTCCGTCCTGGCGGCGAGGTCGGAGTCGGCCCCGGCTTCGGGCCAGTCGTCCTCTCCTTTGCAGACGACCCGGTGTTCCTCCACGCTCTCGGAGGCGGAGCTCCCGGCTTTGCTGGAGTCGTCTCCGCCGCCTCCCGGCCGGTGGAAGGCCTTCCGGTTGGTGCAGGTCAGGATGTGTTCGATCAGAAGTTTCTCGCAGCTGAAGACGAAGCCGCAGTCGTCGCAGGTGTAGGTCCGGCCGAACCGGGGCCGGTCTTTGAGGGCCGAGCTCCTGCCGCCGGGCCTCTTCCTCAGGTCACACGGCTGATCTCCCGGCCCGTCCACCGCCGCTAGAAGACGAGCCGCCTCCTCTGCCGCCGCCGGACGCCCGGCGCCGGCTCTCGGTAGCTGCTCCGCCTCCGGCGCGGCGGGCCGCTGCTTCTCGTACATGCGGACTCCAAACATCATCTTCCCGCCGGCGGAGGAGGCGGCCGGGTCCGGGGCGGCGCCCCGGAGGTCCTCCGGCGAGTCGGGGACGTAGTACATCTGCAGCTCCGCCATGGAGGCCTTGAGCTCCTGGAACTCGTAGCCGCCCCCCGCGATGCGGCCCAGGTACATGAGCTGCAGGATGAGGTCGAAGCACTCGGCGCTGATCTGCATGTTGCTGAGGTCCAGCCGGGCCGCCCCCTGCTGGTCCCGGATGAACATCATCCTGAAGTACGAGCTGCAGGCCGCCAGCACCGCCTTGTGCGCCCGGAAGTAGAAGTCCCCGATGGCGATGAGGCAGTCGCACAGGAAGCCCCACTCGCGCTGGCTGTTGAGCTGCTGGAGGACGTGGTCGCTGTGGCTCGGCCGCGCCATCGCCTGCAACACACGGGGGTCAGCGGGGCCCGCACCCAGGTGCTATGTGCTAGAAGAGAGGCCGTGTTCTATGTTCTAGTAGAGAGGAGGTCATGTTCTATGTCCTAGTAGAGAGGAGGTCATGTTCTATGAAGAGAGGAGGTCATGTTCTATGTCCTAGAAGAGAGGAGGTCATGTTCTATGTCCTAGAAGAGAGGAGGTCATGTTCTATGTCCTAGTAGAGAGGAGGTCATGTTCTAGAAGAGAGGAGGTCATGTTCTATGTCCTAGAAGAGAGGAGGTCATGTTCTATGTCCTAGAAGAGAGGAGGTCATGTTCTATGTCCTAGTAGAGAGGAGGTCATGTTCTAGAAGAGAGGAGGTCATGTTCTATGTCCTAGAAGAGAGGAGGTCATGTTCTAGAAGAGAGGAGGTCATGTTCTATGTCCTAGAAGAGAGGAGGTCATGTTCTATGTCCTAGAAGAGAGGAGGTCATGTTCTATGTCCTAGAAGAGAGGAGGTCATGTTCTATGTTCTAGTAGAGAGGAGGTCATGTTCTATGTTCTAGTAGAGAGGAGGTCATGTTCTATGTCCTAGTAGAGAGGAGGTCATGTTCTATGTTCTAGAAGAGAGGAGGTCATGTTCTATGTGCTAGAAGAGAGGAGGTCATGTTCTATGTCCTAGTAGAGAGGAGGTCATGTTCTATGTTCTAGAAGAGAGGAGGTCATGTTCTATGTTCTAGTAGAGAGGAGGTCATGTTCTATGTTCTAGTAGAGAGGAGGTCATGTTCTATGTCCTAGTAGAGAGGAGGTCATGTTCTATGTTCTAGAAGAGAGGAGGTCATGTTCTATGTCCTAGTAGAGAGGAGGTCATGTTCTATGTCCTAGAAGAGAGGAGGTCATGTTCTATGTCCTAGTAGAGAGGAGGTCATGTTCTATGTCCTAGAAGAGAGGAGGTCATGTTCTAGAAGAGAGGAGGTCATGTTCTATGTCCTAGAAGAGAGGAGGTCATGTTCTAGAAGAGAGGAGGTCATGTTCTATGTCCTAGAAGAGAGGTCATGTTCTATGTTCTAGTAGAGAGGAGGTCATGTTCTATGTCCTAGAAGAGAGGAGGTCATGTTCTATGTTCTAGTAGAGAGGAGGTCATGTTCTATGTCCTAGAAGAGAGGAGGTCATGTTCTATGTCCTAGAAGAGAGGAGGTCATGTTCTATGTTCTAGTAGAGAGGAGGTCATGTTCTATGTTCTAGTAGAGAGGAGGTCATGTTCTATGTCCTAGTAGAGAGGAGGTCATGTTCTATGTCCTAGAAGAGAGGAGGTCATGTTCTAGAAGAGAGGAGGTCATGTTCTAGAAGAGAGGAGGTCATGTTCTATGAAGAGAGGAGGTCATGTTCTATGTTCTAGAAGAGAGGAGGTCATGTTCTATGAAGAGAGGTCATGTTCTATGTTCTAGTAGAGAGGAGGTCATGTTCTATGAAGAGAGGAGGTCATGTTCTATGTTCTAGTAGAGAGGAGGTCATGTTCTATGTTCTAGTAGAGAGGAGGTCATGTTCTATGTCCTAGTAGAGAGGAGGTCATGTTCTATGTCCTAGAAGAGAGGAGGTCATGTTCTATGTTCTAGAAGAGAGGAGGTCATGTTCTATGAAGAGAGGAGGTCATGTTCTATGTTCTAGAAGAGAGGAGGTCATGTTCTATGTTCTAGAAGAGAGGAGGTCATGTTCTATGAAGAGAGGAGGTCATGTTCTATGAAGAGAGGAGGTCATGTTCTATGTTCTAGAAGAGAGGAGGTCATGTTCTATGAAGAGAGGTCATGTTCTATGTTCTAGTAGAGAGGAGGTCATGTTCTATGAAGAGAGGAGGTCATGTTCTATGTTCTAGTAGAGAGGAGGTCATGTTCTATGTCCTAGTAGAGAGGAGGTCATGTTCTATGTCCTAGAAGAGAGGAGGTCATGTTCTAGTAGAGAGGAGGTCATGTTCTATGTTCTAGTAGAGAGGAGGTCATGTTCTATGTCCTAGAAGAGAGGAGGTCATGTTCTATGTTCTAGTTGAGAGGAGGTCATGTTCTATGAAGAGAGGAGGTCATGTTCTATGTTCTAGTAGAGGAGGTCATGTTCTATGTCCTAGAAGAGAGGAGGTCATGTTCTATGTCCTAGAAGAGAGGAGGTCATGTTCTATGTCCTAGTAGAGAGGAGGTCATGTTCTATGTCCTAGTAGAGAGGAGGTCATGTTCTATGTCCTAGTAGAGAGGAGGTCATGTTCTATGTTCTAGTAGAGAGGAGGTCATGTTCTATGTCCTAGAAGAGAGGAGGTCATGTTCTATGTTCTAGTTGAGAGGAGGTCATGTTCTATGTTCTAGTAGAGAGGAGGTCATGTTCTATGTCCTAGTAGAGAGGAGGTCATGTTCTATGTTCTAGAAGAGAGGTCATGTTCTATGTCCTAGTAGAGAGGAGGTCATGTTCTATGTCCTAGTAGAGAGGTCATGTTCTATGTTCTAGTAGAGAGGAGGTCATGTTCTATGTCCTAGAAGAGAGGATTTCATGTTCTATGTCCTAGTAGAGAGGAGGTCATGTCCTAGTAGAGAGGAGGTCATGTTCTAGAAGAGAGGAGGTCATGTTCTATGTCCTAGTAGAGAGGAGGTCATGTTCTATGTCCTAGTAGAGAGGAGGTCATGTTCTATGTCCTAGTAGAGAGGTCATGTTCTATGTCCTAGAAGAGAGGATTTCATGTTCTATGTTCTAGAAGAGAGGAGGTCATGTTCTATGTCCTAGTAGAGAGGAGGTCATGTTCTATGTCCTAGTAGAGAGGAGGTCATGTTCTATGTTCTAGTAGAGAGGAGGTCATGTTCTATGTTCTAGAAGAGAGGAGGTCATGTTCTATGTCCTAGTAGAGAGGAGGTCATGTTCTATGTTCTAGAAGAGAGGAGGTCATGTTCTATGTCCTAGTAGAGAGGAGGTCATGTTCTATGTTCTAGTTGAGAGGAGGTCATGTTCTATGTTCTAGAAGAGAGGAGGTCATGTTCTATGTTCTAGAAGAGAGGAGGTCATGTTCTATGTCCTAGTAGAGAGGAGGTCATGTTCTATGTTCTAGAAGAGAGGTCATGTTCTATGTTCTAGTAGAGAGGAGGTCATGTTCTATGTCCTAGTAGAGAGGAGGTCATGTTCTATGTTCTAGAAGAGAGGAGGTCATGTTCTATGTCCTAGTAGAGAGGAGGTCATGTTCTAGAAGAGAGGAGGTCATGTTCTATGTCCTAGAAGAGAGGAGGTCATGTTCTATGTTCTAGAAGAGAGGAGGTCATGTTCTATGTCCTAGTAGAGAGGAGGTCATGTTCTATGTCCTAGAAGAGAGGAGGTCATGTTCTATGTCCTAGAAGAGAGGAGGTCATGTTCTATGTCCTAGAAGAGAGGAGGTCATGTTCTATGTTCTAGAAGAGAGGAGGTCATGTTCTATGAAGAGAGGAGGTCATGTTCTAGAAGAGAGGAGGTCATGTTCTATGTTCTAGAAGAGAGGAGGTCATGTTCTATGTCCTAGAAGAGAGGAGGTCATGTTCTATGTTCTAGAAGAGAGGAGGTCATGTTCTATGTCCTAGTAGAGAGGAGGTCATGTTCTATGTCCTAGAAGAGAGGAGGTCATGTTCTATGTCCTAGAAGAGAGGAGGTCATGTTCTATGTTCTAGAAGAGAGGAGGTCATGTTCTATGTCCTAGAAGAGAGGAGGTCATGTTCTATGTCCTAGAAGAGAGGAGGTCATGTTCTATGTTCTAGAAGAGAGGAGGTCATGTTCTATGTTCTAGAAGAGAGGAGGTCATGTTCTATGTCCTAGAAGAGAGGAGGTCATGTTCTATGTTCTAGAAGAGAGGAGGTCATGTTCTATGTCCTAGTAGAGAGGAGGTCATGTTCTATGAAGAGAGGAGGTCATGTTCTATGAAGAGAGGAGGTCATGTTCTATGTCCTAGTAGAGAGGAGGTCATGTTCTATGTCCTAGTAGAGAGGAGGTCATGTTCTATGTCCTACTAGAGAGGAGGTCATGTTCTATGTTCTAGAAGAGAGGTCATGTTCTATGAAGAGAGGTCATGTTCTATGTTCTAGAAGAGAGGAGGTCATGTTCTATGTTCTAGAAGAGAGGAGGTCATGTTCTAGTTACAGAGCTAAAATGTAGATTTCGGTGGTTAGCTCATGCTGCTAACAGCGACTAGCATCGACCACACAGGAAGTTACTGAGTTCAACTCCAAAATAAAAGGATCCAACTCAACAAAGTAGTAAAACAAAAGAACCAGAAATAAAGAACTCAATATATGCCAATTAAATTGTGTTCAAATATTACTGTGAATGTGTCATTTTAATCTGTTGTAAACAGGTTAAAAAGTTCATATCTTGTCATCTTTTTAATTTGTATTCCATGTTTTCCCTGTTAACTTAATGGTATTTATTCTCTGTGGTTTCCCCCCCGGCGTGTTAGTTTAACTGCATTAGGATGTATTTTACGGTTCCTAATTGGCAATTCATGAATTTGTACATGTGCATTTATTGAAGAAATAATCACGATAAAAACATTTGTAAACAGTTTGTTTGCTACAGGCCTTAGTTTGAAAAGCCAGACCGGAAGTACAGTGATATCTCTCCCGCAAACCGCCGCCGCCCCCGCACCGCCTCTCAGCCCCGCGAGGACCAGGCCGCGGGGGGCTTTCCTCTTTAGTTCACCCCGCCAGGCGGCGTCGAGGCCCGGGCAGCGAGCCGCGACTCACCGGAGGAGCTGCGGCTTCGTGTGGAGGTCCCCGGGGGTCCGGAGGGCTCGTGGCCGGAGAAGAGTCGCGTTCAGGCGGACAGACGAGACGAAGCTGCAGCTTCTTCTTCTGCTGCTGCTACTGCTTCGGCTGCTTCTTCTTCTGCTCCTGCAGAAAGGAGAGCGCTTCCGTACAGTCAAGCAGAACGCGGAGTAGAAGACTTCCGGTCCAAATGTTGGCCTTCAGAATAATCGTAATGAATCTCCGCCTCCCTTGAAGCTCTTCTTCTTTCGGGTTTATGTGCGATTGGCCAACAACTGTCGGGTGCATTACCGCCATCTACTGGATAATATATATATATATGTAGCGGCGTTCCGTCGTTATTGTTTTTTTAATCCGCTAAAGAGCTGCAGACACAGTGAGTTTCCTTTCTTTCAATCATTTTATTTTAGGTTTTTACAAGTTACACCAGACAATCAAAACCGAATAAATAAAAAATTGCTAAACAACCAACTATACGGACAATCAGACAAGGAAGAAAAATAAAAAATAAAAAACAACAATAACAACAACAACAAAAAACATAAATCATCATCTTCCATATTGAACCAACTATAACCATCATTCAGTCACTTGGGTCCCAAGATTGCAAAACCTCTTAAAGTTTCGGCATAGTCCTCTCACGCGACAGGAAACCGTTCATTTCCTTTTTTCGATTTTATTTTAAACAGCAAAAAACGCTGACAAAGTATACAAAATAATAAACGTTCAAAACGATCTCATAGTCTTACGGTAAAAAAACGATATCTCTAATGCGGCTCTGCTCTTACACCTGCTGCCGTCATGACGTCATTAAATAGCCTGGCTCGAGCGTCAGTCATTAACATAAAGATCTTTTAATATATTCAACTTATAGTTCCTCCACCGTGAGCATAATTCTAAATATTAAATTATAAACAATTCTGAAACTTAAATTTACTAAAAACACACTTGTGGCTCTTGCAATATATATGTATTATAAATATATATATATATATATTCTATATATATATAATATTTTGTAATATTAATGCCATGTCGGCAGGTGACACGCGGATCACGTGCCAGCCCCTTTGACTCCTCCTCTCGCGAGACGTGACGCGGCTCGCGGGATCCTCGGCAGCGACACGTCGGCTCCGGACCTGAAGACAATCTGCACATTTCTGCGGTAAGAGGCCGATTAACGGCCGCCGGGCACGGCGCGCGTGCACGGCTCAGACAGGCAGAGGGCGTGTACGGGCTGGGTGGGCGTGTGCACGCGCATGTGCTGTGTGTAAGGAAGTGAGGACGTGCGTGTGGAATCGGACGGATGACGATGGAGGAGGCTGCAGCCTGACGGGCGCGACGCCACGTGCACGCGCGGAGCTGTATTGTTGTTTGGTCGCGCGGGTGTCCTGTTTCCGGTCTGTGCGTGTGCGTGTGCGTGTGTTCGGTGACCTTCACTGAGGTCAGAGGGCAGGACTCTGAAATCACTGGATGTATAATTATATTCTATATTATAATATGATTTATTATGATTTATTATCATTCCTGAAAGACAATACTATATTTACATAATGTCATAATAATAATACACTTACATGTAAATACTTATTCAGTATTCATCTACACTGCTTTACGCTTCTCGTTATGACGTCATGTTAACCTCAGTAACGTGCTGCTGCAGCAACGATTCATTTGAGCAACTACAACTCCCAGGGTGCATTGCACTCTGAGCAGCCAATCGGAGAGCTGTCACGACAAAGCCGCACAATTCATCCTCTTGTATTCTTCTGCCTCTGTGTGTGTGTCTGTGTCTGTCTGTGTGTGTGTCTGTGTCTGTGTGTGTGTGTGTGTCTGTGTGTGTGTGTGTGTGTGTGTGTCTGTGTGTGTGTGTGTGTGTGTCTGTGTGTGTGTGTCTGTGTGTGTCTGTGTGTCTGTGTGTGTGTGTCTGTCTGTGTGTGTGTCTGTGTGTCTGTGTGTGTGTGTGTGTGTGTGTGTGTGTGTGTCTGTGTGTGTGTCTGTGTGTGTGTCTGTGTGTGTGTGTCTGTGTGTCTGTGTGTGTGTCTGTCTGTGTGTCTGTGTGTGTGTGTGTGTGTCTGTCTGTGTGTGTCTGTGTCTGTGTGTGTGTGTGTGTGTGTGTGTGTGTCTGTGTGTGTGTGTGTGTGTCTGTGTGTGTCTGTGTGTGTCTGTGTGTGTCTGTGTCTGTGTGTGTGTCTGTGTGTGTCTGTGTGTGTGTCTGTGTGTGTGTCTGTGTGTGTGTGTCTGTGTGTGTGTGTGTGTGTGTGTCTGTGTGTGTGTGTGTGTCTGTGTGTCTGTGTGTGTGTCTGTGTGTGTCTGTGTGTGTGTGTCTGTGTGTGTGTGTGTGTGTCTGTGTGTGTGTGTGTCTGTGTCTGTGTGTGTGTGTGTGTGTGTGTGTGTCTGTGTGTGTGTGTGTGTGTCTGTGTGTGTGTCTGTGTGTGTGTCTGTGTGTGTGTCTGTGTCTGTGTGTGTGTGTGTCTGTGTGTGTGTGTCTGTGTGTGTGTGTCTGTGTGTGTGTGTGTGTGTGTGTCTGTGTGTGTGTGTGTGTCTGTGTGTGTGTCTGTGTGTCTGTGTGTGTGTGTGTGTGTCTGTGTGTGTGTGTGTGTCTGTGTGTGTCTGTGTGTGTGTCTGTGTGTGTGTGTGTCTGTGTGTGTGTCTGTGTGTGTCTGTGTGTGTGTGTGTGTGTCTGTGTGTGTGTGTCTGTGTGTGTGTGTGTGTGTGTGTGTGTGTCTGTGTGTGTGTGTCTGTGTGTGTGTGTGTGTGTGTGTGTGTCTGTGTGTGTGTGTGTGTGTGTCTGTGTGTGTGTCTGTGTGTGTGTCTGTGTGTGTGTGTGTGTGTGTCTGTGTGTGTGTGTCTGTGTGTGTGTGTGTGTGTGTGTGTGTGTGTGTGTGTCTGTGTGTGTGTGTGTGTGTGTGTGTGTCTGTGTGTGTGTGTGTGTGTGTGTGTGTGTGTGTGTCTGTGTGTGTGTGTGTCTGTGTGTGTGTGTGTGTGTCTGTGTGTGTGTGTGTGTGTGTGTGTGTGTGTGTGTGTCTGTGTGTGTGTGTGTGTGTGTGTGTGTGTGTGTGTGTGTGTGTGTGTGTGTGTGTGTGTCTGTGTGTGTGTCTGTGTGTGTGTGTGTGTCTGTGTGTGTGTGTGTGTGTCTGTGTGTGTGTGTGTGTGTGTGTGTGTGTGTGTGTGTGTGTGTGTCTGTGTGTGTGTCTGTGTGTGTGTGTGTGTGTGTGTGTGTGTGTGTGTGTCTGTCTAGGGGTCATGGTGGGGTCTCACAGCCTCTTCCTGCTGCAGCAGCTCAACGTTCAGAGGGAGTTTGGCTTCCTGTGTGACTGCACCGTCGCCATCGGCAACGTCTACTTCAAAGCTCACCGCGCCGTGCTGGCCGCCTTCTCCAACTACTTCAAGATGATCTTCATCCACCAGACCAGGTCTCTGTAGACCAGGTCTCTGTAGACCAGGTCTCTGTAGACCAGTTCTCTGTAGACCAGGTCTCTGTAGACCAGGTGGTGAGGGTCTCTGTAGACCAGGTCTCTGGAGACCAGGTCTCTGTAGACCAGGTCTCTGTAGACCAGGTGGTGAGGGTCTCTGTAGACCAGGTCTCTGGAGACCAGGTCTCTGTAGACCAGGTGGTGAGGGTCTCTGTAGACCAGGTCTCTGTAGACCAGTTCTCTGTAGACCAGGTCTCTGGAGACCAGTTCTCTGTAGACCAGGTCTCTGTAGACCAGGTCTCTGGAGACCAGGTCTCTGTAGACCAGGTCTCTGGAGACCAGGTGGTGAGGGTCTCTGTAGACCAGGTCTCTGGAGACCAGGTCTCTGTAGACCAGTTCTCTGTAGACCAGTTCTCTGTAGACCAGGTCTCTGTAGACCAGGTGGTGAGGGTCTCTGTAGACCAGGTCTCTGGAGACCAGGGCTCTGTAGACCAGGTCTCTGTAGACCAGGTGGTGAGGGTCTCTGTAGACCAGGTCTCTGGAGACCAGGTCTCTGTAGACCAGGTGGTGAGGGTCTCTGTAGACCAGGTCTCTGTAGACCAGTTCTCTGTAGACCAGGTCTCTGGAGACCAGGTCTCTGTAGACCAGGTCTCTGTAGACCAGGTGGTGAGGGTCTCTGTAGACCAGGTCTCTGGAGACCAGGTCCTGACCCATGTCTTGTGTCCTCAGTGAGTGCATAAAGATCCAGCCCACCGACATCCAGCCGGACGTGTTCAGCTACCTGCTGCACCTCATGTACACCGGCCTGAGCCCCCCGCAGCCGGTGGACCGCAGCCGGCTGCAGGACGGCATCAAGTTCCTCCACGCCTACCAGCTGTGCCGGAAACCCGGCGAGGGCGGCGAGGGCGGCGAGGGCGGCGAGGCCGACGCAGACCTGGTCCGCATGTCCAACCTGTACGGGATCCAGATCTCCTCCCAGCTGGCCAACAAGGAGGCAGCCGGAGTCCCCAAGACCACGGCGGTGTCCTGCAGGGCGCCGGAGGACGGCCCCCGAGGGGGGCGGGTCCGCCTCCCGCCTCGGGGCCTGAGGATCCTGCCGACCGCTGGCCTCGGCGCTACGCAACAACTGCTCCGTGGCGTCCGGAGAGGACTCGGACATTTCCACCCGCATCAAGCAGGAGGCGGTGGAGGAGGACGGGGGCGACGGCGAGGGGGGCGGCGAGGGGGGCGAGGTGCCGGGGGCGCCGCCTCAGGGCGCCGGTCTCCGGCTCAAAGACCGGGTCCTGCTGTGTCCCCGCTGTGGCGAGCGCTGCTCGTCCCCCGAGGCCCTGAGGGAGCACCTGTTCAGCCACCGGCTGAGGGAGGGGCCGGGCGGCGGCGGGGGGGCGGCGGCCCCGGAGCCGCTGGACGCCGGCTGTCTGCAGGAGGCGCTGAGGCAGAGCCAGGCGCTCGCCGACCAGCTGGCCGCCGAGCTGAGGCGCAGCAGGGGCGGCGGGGGGGGCGGCGGCCTGTCGCTCGCCGCGCTGCAGACCCGTCGGCGTAAGATGGCGTGCGCCGTGTGCAGCCTGCGCTTCTCCCACCGCAGCCGGCTGCAGGAGCACATGGACGCCCACGGCGCCGCGGCCCGCTGCCACCGCTACGGACGCCTCTTCCAGGCCTCCGCCCACTTCTGCGAGGGCGTCGCCGATCTGGGGGGCGGAGCCTCGTCCGGCGACGCCCCCGCCGCGCTCTCCGAGGAGGCCAACAGGGACGTGCAGGACAACGGCAGCTCTTGCTACTCGCTGGACTCCGAGGTCTCCCAGGAGAGCGGGCTGGAGTGACCACTGGTTGACCTTTGACCTTCAGAACCGATCAATACACAACTATTTATACAAGCGAGGAAAGAAAACACATCATGAGAATACTTCATGAGACGGACCGACGAGACGGACCCACGAGACGGACCCAAGAGACGGACCCATGAGACGGACCCATGAGACGGACCGACGAGACGGACCCATGAGACGGACCCACGAGACGGACCCACGAGACGGACCCATGAGACGGACCCAAGAGACGGACCGACGAGACGGACCCACGAGACGGACCCACGAGACGGACCCAAGAGACGGACCGACGAGACGGACCCACGAGACGGACCCAAGAGACGGACCGACGAGACGGACCCATGAGACGGACCGACGAGACGGACCCATGAGACGGACCGACGAGACGGACCGATGAGACGGACCCATGAGACGGACCCATGAGACGGACCCACGAGACGGACCCACGAGACGGACCCACGAGACGGACCCACGAGACGGACCCACGAGACGGACCGACGAGACGGACCCACGAGACGGACCCACGAGACGGACCGAGACGGACCCATGAGACGGACCCACGAGACGGACCCACGAGACGGACCCACGAGACGGACCCAAGAGACGGACCGACGAGACGGACCCATGAGACGGACCGACGAGACGGACCCATGAGACGAGACGGACCGATGAGACGGACCCATGAGACGGACCCATGAGACGGACCCACGAGACGGACCCACGAGACGGACCCACGAGACGGACCCACGAGACGGACCGACGAGACGGACCCACGAGACGGACCCACGAGACGGACCCACGAGACGGACCCACGAGACGGACCGACGAGACGGACCCATGAGACGGACCGACGAGACGGACCCATGAGACGGACCCATGAGACGGACCCATGAGACGGACCCATGAGACGGACCCATGAGACGGACCGACGAGACGGACCCACGAGACGGACCCACGAGACGGACCCACGAGACGGACCCATGAGACGGACCCAAGAGACGGACCGACGAGACGGACCGACGAGACGGACCGACGAGACGGACCCATGAGACGGACCCATGAGACGGACCGACGAGACGGACCCATGAGACGGACCGACGAGACGGACCCATGAGACGGACCCATGAGACGGACCGACGAGACGGACCCATGAGACGGACCGACGAGACGGACCCATGAGACGGACCCATGAGACGGACCCATGAGACGGACCCATGAGACGGACCCATGAGACGGACCGACGAGACGGACCGACGAGACGGACCCATGAGACGGACCCATGAGACGGACCGACGAGACGGACCCATGAGACGGACCGACGAGACGGACCCATGAGACGGACCCATGAGACGGACCCATGAGACGGACCGACGAGACGGACCCATGAGACGGACCGACGAGACGGACCGACGAGACGGACCCATGAGACGGACCGACGAGACGGACCGACGAGACGGACCGACGAGACGGACCCATGAGACGGACCCATGAGACGGACCGACGAGACGGACCCATGAGACGGACCGACGAGACGGACCCATGAGACGGACCGACGAGACGGACCCACGAGACGGACCCACGAGACGGACCCACGAGACGGACCCACGAGACGGACCCACGAGACGGACCCACGAGACGGACCGACGAGACGGACCCACGAGACGGACCCACGAGACGGACCCACGAGACGGACCCACGAGACGGACCGACGAGACGGACCCATGAGACGGACCCATGAGACGGACCGACGAGACGGACCGACGAGACGGACCGACGAGACGGACCCATGAGACGGACCCATGAGACGGACCGACGAGACGGACCGACGAGACGGACCCATGAGACGGACCGACGAGACGGACCGACGAGACGGACCCATGAGACGGACCGACGAGACGGACCCATGAGACGGACCCACGAGACGGACCCACGAGACGGACCGACGAGACGGACCCACGAGACGGACCCACGAGACGGACCGACGAGACGGACCGACGAGACGGTGTGTAGAACCCTGATTTTCCACACTCACCAGCGGACAGTGAACGCCTCTGAGATGAAACGATGCGTTCAAATGCTCCGGTATTGTGAAGATAACTTGTGTCTTCAGAAGGACTTTTATTGTGAAAGGATGCAGCAGTGCCTTCCTGTGCTTTGATGCTCGTTGGTGTTTCCATCAAATCAAGATTCAGGACAATCTGTAGAGGAAATCATTTAATTATATATATATATATTTATAGATATATATATGTGTGTTTATACATATATATGTATACATATATATACATATATGTGTTTATATATATGTATACATATAAAAACATAGATATATATGTATACATATAAAAAGATATATATATATATGCATATATAAACACATATATGTGTATACATATATATAATTCATCAGTATTTAATTATTATAACTCAGAGGTCACATGATGAACTTTATTTTGAAAGGGTTCCCAGAGGAAGTGTGTTCTTTAACGTGGACACGGAGTCAGCGTTCTTTGATCAGTTGAGAAGTCATTGATTATTGATTATTGAGGATTGATTGTTGAATCTTGTCTTTGTTTTGTCCTTAAACGTCTTGATGGAACAATAAAGAGTTTCCACCAATCAGAGAAGAGAAGAGTCATCAGCGAGAGACTTCACTGCACATGAAGATCTCCTCCTCTCTCCTCTCTCCTCTCCTCTCTCCTCTCTCTCCTCTCCTCCTCCTCTCCTCCTCTCTCCTCTCTCCTCTCCTCTCTCCTCTCTCTCCTCTCCTCCTCCTTTCTCTCCTCCTCCTCCTCCTCCCCTCTCTCTCCTCTCTCCTCCTCCTCGCTCTCTGGTCCGAGCCGTCATGAACCAGCTGCTGCTCAGCTGAGCAGAACAGCTTAGAGTCCTGGTCCCGTCCCTGGTCCTAGTCCTAGTCCTGGCCCTGGTCCTAGTCCTGGCCCTGGTCCCGTCCCTGGTCCTGGTCCCGGCCCTGGTCCTGGTCCCGTCCCTGGTCCTGGTCCCGGCCCTGGTCCTGGTCCCGTCCCTGGTCCTGGTCCCGGCCCTGGTCCTGGTCCCGGCCCTGGTCCCATCCCTGGTCCTGGTCCCGGCCCTGGTCCTGGCCCTGGTCCCGTCCCTGGTCCCATCCCTGGTCCTGGTCCCATCCCTGGTCCTGGCCCTGGTCCTGGCCCTAGTCCTGGTCCCGTCCCTGGTCCTGGCCCTAGTCCTGTTCCCGTCCCTGGTCCTGGTCCTGGCCCTAGTCCTGGTCCCGTCCCTGGTCCTGGTCCTAGTCCTGTTCCCGTCCCTGGCCCTAGTCCTGGTCCCGTCCCTGGTCCTGGTCCTGGCCCTAGTCCTGGTCCCGTCCCTGGTCCCATCCCTGGTCCTGGCCCTAGTCCTGTTCCCGTCCCTGGTCCTGGTCCTATCCCTAGTCCTGGTCCCATCCCTGGTCCTGGCCCTAGTCCTGGTCCCGTCCCTGGTCCCGTCCCTGGTCCTGGCCCTAGTCCTGTTCCCGTCCCTGGTCCTGGCCCTAGTCCTGGTCCCGTCCCTGGTCCTGGTCCTAGTCCTGTTCCCGTCCCTGGTCCTGGCCCTAGTCCTGGTCCCGTCCCTGGTCCCATCCCTGGTCCTGGCCCTAGTCCTGGTCCCGTCCCTGGTCCTGGCCCTAGTCCTGGTCCCATCCCTGGTCCTGGTCCCTGCCCTGGTCCTGGTCCCGGCTCTGGCCCTGGTCCCATCCCTGGTCCCGGCCCTAGTCCTGGTCCCATCCCTAGTCCTGGTCCCATCCCTAGTCCTGGTCCCGTCCCTGGTCCTGGTCCTGGTCCTGGCCCTGGTCCCGGCCCTGGTCCTGGCCCTAGTCCTGGTCCAGTCCCTGGTCCCATCCCTGGTCCTGGTCCTGGCCCTGGCCCTAGTCCTGGTCCCGTCCCTGGTCCTGGTCCTGGTCCTGGCCCTAGTCCTGGTCCCGGCCCTGGTCCTGGCCCTAGTCCTGGTCCCGTCCCTGGCCCTGGCCCTAGTCCTGGTCCCATTCCTGGTCCTGGCCCTAGTCCTGGTCCAGTCCCTGGTCCCATCCCTGGTCCTGGTCCCGGCCCTGGTCCTGGCCCTGGCCCTAGTCCTGGTCCCGGCCCTGGTCCTGGTCTCTATACTAGCATGTGAGCCATAAACTGAAAGGTTTCTATGCAAGAGGACAGGGGTCAGAGGACAGGTCAGGGTTCAGAGGACAGGGGTCAGAGGACAGGGGTCAGAGGACACGGGTCAGAGGACACGGGTCAGAGGACAGGTCAGGGGTCAGAGGACAGGTCAGGGTTCAGGGGTCAGAGGACACGGGTCAGAGGACAGGTCAGGGGTCAGAGGACAGGGGTCAGAGGACAGGTCAGGGGTCAGAGGACAGGGGTCAGAGGACAGGTCAGGGGTCAATTATACTTTTTATTTTTATTTGAGCAAAAACATTTTTCTACTTTTAGAGAAGCAGAAAGTATTCAAACATATTCATTCAAATATATCAAAGAATCCTTGTTGTTCATCTTCATCTCCTCGTCTTCATCAGGAGGAACCGCTGAGCGCTCTGCACCGTGTTCTGATACAAATACACAAATATATACACAGATATATACACATATATATTCACACAAATATATATATACACATATATATATACACAAATATATTTATACACACAAATATATACACAGATATATACACAAAAATATATACACAAATATATACACACAAATATATTTATACACAAAAATATATACACATATACACACAAATATATATATATACACACACATATATACACAGATATATACACACAAATATATATATACACAAATATATACACATATATATACACATATACACACAAAAATATATACACAAATATATATATACACAATATATATGTATATATACACATATATATATGTGTATATATATGTGTACATATACACATATATATACACATATATATGTGTATATATGTATATACACATATATATGTGTATATATATACACACAAATAGATATATACACACGAATATACAGTATATATACACAATATATATATGTGTATATATGTATATATATATACATATATATGTGTATATATACAAATATATACACATATATTGGGGGCGGCTTTAGCTCAGTGGTGTAAGAGGGCCGTCCTGCAACCGCAGGGTTGTGGGTTCGATCCCCGCTCTCCCCATTAGTTGCAAGTCGTAGTGTCCTTGAGCAAGGCACTGAACCCCCAGTTGCTTCCCGGCGCTCACCGCAGCCCACTGCTCCTTAATAACTAAGGATGGGTTAAATGCAGAGAACTAATTTCCTTGGGGATTAATAAAAGTGTATATTCTATATAATATATATACACACACATATATATATATATACATATAGATATGTGTGTATATACAGGACTCTCAGAAAATTAGAATATTGTGATGAAGTTCTTTATTTTCTGTAATGCAATTAAAAAAACAAAAATGTCATGCATTCTGGATTCATTACAAATCAACTGAAATATTGCAAGCCTTTATTCTTTTAATATTTAATAGTTTTTAATTGCATTACAGAAAATAAAGAACTTTATCACAATATTCTAATTTTTTGAGACAGTCCTGTATATGTATACAGGACTGTCTCAGAAAATTAGAATATTGTGATGAAGTTCTTTATTTTCTGTAATGCAATTCAAAAAACAAAAATGTCATGCATTCTGGATTCATTACAAATCAACTGAAATATTGCAAGCCTTTTATTCTTTTAATATTGCTGATTATGGTTTACAGCTTAAGAAAACTCAAATATCCTATCTCTAAATATTAGAATATCATGAAAAAGTATACTAGTAGGGTATTAAACATATCACTTGAATTGTCTAATTAACTCGAAACACCTGCAAGGGTTTCCTGAGCCTTGACAAACACTCAGCTGTTATAAATCTTTTTTTTTACTTGGTCTGAGAAAATATTAAAATTTTATGAGATAGGATTTTAGAGTTTTCTTAAGCTGTAAAAAATAATCAGCAATATTAAAAGAATAAAAGGCTTGCAATATTTCAGTTGATTTGTAATGAATCCAGAATGCATGACATTTTTGTTTTTTTAATTGCATTACAGAAAATGAAGAACTTTATCACAATATTCTAATTTTCTGAGACAGTCCTGTATATGTGTGTGTGTGTATATATATATATGTATATATATGTGTGTGTATATATATGTATATATATATATGTGTGTGTATATATATGTATATATATATATGTGTGTGTATATATGTATATATATATGTGTGTGTATATATATATGTAAACATATATATATATATGTAAACATATATATATATATATATGTATATACATATATATATATATGTCGTCTTTCAACCGCTGGCTGTCGAGGTGGTGCCCAGCGAATAATGTGGCCTACGTAGACAACTGGAAGACTTTCTGGGGAAAACCTGATCTGATGAGGAGAGACGGCATTCATCCCACGTTGGACGGAGCGCGTCTCATTTCTGCGAATATGACCAAGTTGATCACCGGACTTAATCTATGACAACCCAGGGTTCAGATCAGGAACCGGGAGCAGAGTTGTAGTTTAACACCCTTCTCTGCTCTTCCATTCGAGCAGTTACCCACCCTTGACTTTAGAGTAGAGACTGTGTCTGTCCCACGGCCACTTCAATTAAATAAATCAAAAGTAAGCAGAAGAGGAGTCGTACACAATAACCTTATACAAGTTAACACAATTATTTCAGCAGTGCAACAAAATAGGTTTATTAAATGTGGTCTCCTAAATATTCGATCTCTGTCATCTAAAGCTGTGTTCCTAAATGATTTAATATCAGATAATCACATTGATTTATGTTGCCTAACTGAAACCTGGCTGAGCCATGAAGAATATGTCTGCCTGAATGAATCGACTCCTCCAAGTCATATTAATACTCACATTCCTCGAGGCACCGATCGAGGAGGTGGAGTAGCAGCCATCTTTGAATCGAGCCTATTAATTAATCCTCAACCAAAATTACACTACACCTCATTTGAAAGCCTTGTTCTTAGTCTTTCACATCCAACCTGGAAAACACTACAGCCAATTCGATTTGTGATTCTGTACCGTCCACCAGGTCCATATTCAGAGTTTATATCTGAATTCTCAGAATTTATATCAAGTTTGGTTCTTAAAACCGATAAAGTTATTATTGTTGGAGATTTTAATATCCATGTGGATGTTGATAATGATTGCCTTAGTGCTGCATTCATCTCCTTGTTGACTCGATTGGCTTCTGTCAGAGAGTACAGAAACCCACTCACAGCTTTGGCCACACGCTGATCTTGTTCTTACTTATGGCGCTGACATTGAGCATTTGAACGCCTTCCACAGAATCCTCTTCTGTCAGACCACAACCTCATAACTTTGAATTTATACTACCGGAGTGTACCGTTAGTCAAAAGTTTCTACACTAGATGTCTAACTGATAGTGCTGTAGCTAAGTTTAACGATGCGATTCCTTCTGTATTTGATTCGATACCACGCATCAATATAACAGAGGACTCCTGGACTAACTTTAGCCCGTCCCAGATTGATCATCTTGTTGACAGTGCCATAGGCTCTGAGAATGACACTGGACTCGATAGCCCTCTGAAGAAGAAGACAGTGAGGAAGAGGAGGTTTGCTCCTGGTATAACCCTCAGACCCGCAAACTGAAGCAACGTCACGAAAGCTTGAACGCATATGGCTCAACTAATCTCAAGAATCCCGCTTAGTTTGGCGAGATAGTCTTAAAACATATAAGAAGGCCCTCCGTAATGCCAGAGCAGCCTATTACTCATCAATAATAGAAAAATAAAACAACCCCAGGTTTCTCTTCAGCACTGTAGCCAGGCTGACAGAGAGTCACAGCTCTGTGGAGCCGAGCATTCCTATAAACCTTAGTGGTAATGACTTTATGAACTTCTTTAATGAAAAGATTTTAACTATTAGGACAAGATTAATAATCTCTTGCCCATAACCAGTGCCAATCTGTCCTCAAGTGGAATGGCCTTGGAAACCGCTGTATGCCCTGGTGTATATTTGAGGATTTTCCTATCAACCGTGACCAATTATTTTCAACGGTTTCTACTTCAACACGCCTACCTGTCTCTTGGACCCCATCCCGACGAGGCTGCTTAAAGACGCTTTTGCCTTTAATTGGCGCTCTCTATTAGATATTATCAATGTGTCTCTGCTAACAGGCCACGCACACACCTTCAAGGTGGCTGTTAGTACACCTCACCAGAAGAAGGCCAGCCTGGATCCAGAGGTATTGGCTAACTACAGACCGATCTCTAACCTCCCTTCCTCTCCAAGATCCTTGTCAAAGTGGTCACTGATCAGTTGTGCGACTTTCTACATCTTGATAGTTTATTTGTGTAATTTCAATCAGGATTTAGAAACACCACAGCACCGTGACGGCACTGGTGAAAATTACAAATGATCTCTTAATGGCAGTAGATAAAGGACTCTCTCTGTCCTGGTCTTGTTAGACCTTAGTGCTGCATTCGACACCATTGACCATGACATCCTGTTACAGAGACTGGAGCAGTCGATTGGCATTTCAGGCACGGCACTAATTTGGTTTAAATCCTATTTATCAGATCGATCTCAGTTTGTATTTGTAAACGATGACGCCGATAACCACCAACGTTAATCACGGAGTTCCACAAGGTTCTGTGCTTGGACCAATTTTATTTACCTTATACATGCTTCCTTTGGGCAATATTATCAGGAAACACTCCATAAACTTTCATTGTTATGCAGATGACACTCAACTATATTTATCGATAAAACCAGAGGAGAGCAACCAACTCTGTAAATTCAAGCATGTCTTAAAGACATAAAACATGGATGACCTGCAACTTCTTGATGTTAAACTCAGACAAAACCAAGTAATTTTAATCGCCCTGAGCACCTCAGAGATCAATTATCTGGTGATGTGGATTCTGTAGACGGCATTGCCCTGGCATCCAACACCACTGTAAAGAATCCTGGCGTTATCTTTGATCGACTTGTCCTTTAACTCCCACGTAAAGCAAATCTCAAGGACTGCATTCTTCATCTACGTAATATTTCAAAAATCAGGCACATCTTGTCTCAAAAGATGCAGAAAAATTGGTTCACGCGTCACATTTCGAGACTGGATTACTGCAACTCCTTATTAGCAGGCTGCTCTAATAAATCTCTTAGGTCCCTCCAGTTGATCCAGAATGCTGCAGCTCGTGTTCTCACTAAAACTAAGAAAAGAGATCACATCACTCCTGCACTAGCTGCTCTGCACTGGCTCCCAGTAAAATCAAGAATCACTTTTAAAATTATTCTCTTAACGCACAAAGCCTTGATTGGTGATGCTCCATCATATCTTAAGGAGCTTGTCGCACCATATTGCCCACTAGAGAGCTACGCCACTAAATGCGGACTACTTGTAGTTCCTAGAGTCTTAAAAAGTAGAATGGGAGCCAGAGCCTTTAGTTATCAAGCTCCTCTTTATGGAACCAGCTTCACCTTCAGTCCGGGAGGCAGACACAGTCACCTCGCTTAAGAGTAGACTTAAGACCTTCCTCTTGACAGAGTTTATAGTTAGGGCTGAATCAGGTTTGCCCTGGTCCAGCCCCTTGATATGCTGCTATAGGCTTATAGCTGCCGGGGACGCTTAGGATGCACTGAGTACCTATCTCCTCTTTTTCTCTCCTTAAGATGAATTTTCATCTCAATCACACGCTACTAACTCTGCTTTCTCCCCGAAGTCCTTTGACTTTACGCCTCATGGGGTCATCGGACCCTATGAGACGGCATAGATCCTATCTGCCTGATGGATCGACTGGGTCGTGGAATTCCTGCTCATGACTACGCCACTGTCCTGTTGAGACTCCGCCCACCCCTCCTCCCCACCGCCATCTGCCTGATGGATCGTGGAGGTCTCCATCGTGGAATATGCCTACTATGAACTATTCATACACTCTGTCATATTCATTGAATGTATTTTAACTCTAAATCTGTCCTTCTGTACACATTACATCTATTGCATCTGTCCATCCTGGAGAGGGATCCTCTGTTGCTCTCTCCAGGTTTCTTCCTTTTTTCCCTGAAGGGTTATTTGGGAGTTTTTCCTGGTCCGATGTGAGGTTTTGGGGCAGGGATGTCTATGTGTACAGATTGTAAAGCACTCCGAGACAAATTTGTAATTTGTGAAATTGGGCTATACAAATAAACTGAATTGAATTGAATTGAATATATGAATATATATGTATACATATTTATATGTATACATATATATATATATGTGTGTGTGTGTGTGTGTAAAACAATGAAGTAAATAAAGTCCTTTACCTCCATGAGCATGGCCACGGTCATAGGCCCCACCCCCCCTGGAACAGGTGTGATGAATCCTGCTCTCTGATTGGCCGAGGCGTAGTGGACGTCCCCGACGACCCGTTTCCCGCTGGCCTTCGTCTCATCTGTCAGAGACAAGAGGTTCCATCATATATACAGTATATATATATGTATATATACATATATAGATGTGTATATACATGTATGTGTATATATATATGTGTATATATATGTGTATATATATATGTGTGTATGTGTATATATATATGTGTATATATATGTATGTGTATATATATATAGATACACATATATATATGTGTATCTATATATACGTGTATATATATGTGTATATATATACACATATATATATGTGTATATATACATATATATACACATATATATACACAAATATATATACACACATATATATTAGAGATGCACCGATCAGGTTTTTGGTGCCGATCACCGATCACTGAAATCAGTACCTGCCGATCACCGATAATACCGATCAGTGTCGATTGAAGCATTCTATTTATTGTGTAGCATTATTGCTATGAGGACTATGAGGAAATACATATATAAAGCACCTCAAACATTAAAGAAATTACAGATTTTTAAAAACATTTAGGACTTTTAGTTTGAAAAATGTCCTAAATGATACATTAAAATTGTTTGATTGCTATTGTAGGGGATTTCAGATATGTATGGAACACATCTGCATCATTCATTTCCTGGAACTCTTGGGGAGATCTATATACAGGACTTTGTTTAACATACAAAAGTCTGACTTATTTTTATAAACTCTTCCTTGGTACAGTAAACATGTTTTAATGTTAGCATAATTTAAGCTAAATCTCAGAAACGATCTATAAAGATACAAAATCAGTTCATTGTTTACTTTGATATGATTTGTCGACATCTTATTTTGACAAACGAATGTTGTTTCACGTAAATCCTTACGCTAACTATATCAAAACCGGATGTTGTCACATAAATCCTTCGCTAACGTGATCAAACCCTCTCGCTCCTGATGGAATGTGTTTAGCGTGAGCATCTCTAGGGGCAGACATGTGAGTCGGCTGAGTCGACCCAGAGATTCAACTCGGGGGACGGGGACGCCGCTCGGTGGTGAGGATCCCCTCTGACCTCTGACCTCTGCGGCCCTCGCCGGGCGCATCGTCTCCGTTGCGCCGCCATTGAAACGTCTGATAGTTCTCTCTGATAGTTTTGAGAACGCCGATCAAAACCGATAATGGGAATATCGGCCGATATGGATCGGCGCCGATCAGATCGGAGCATCCCTAATGTATATGTATGTGTATATATGTGTATATATATGTGTATATATGTGTATATGTATGTGTATATATGTGTGTATATATGTGTATATATGTGTATATATATGTGTATATATATGTGTATATATAAGTGTATATATATGTGTATATATATGTGTATATATATGTGTATATATGTGTATATATATGTATATATATGTGTATATGTATGTGTATATATATGTGTATATATATGTGTATATATGTGTATATATATGTGTATGTGTATATATGTGTATATATATGTGTATATATGTGTGTATATATGTGTATATGTATATATGTGTGTATATATGTGTGTATGTATGTGTATATATGTGTGTATATATGTGTGTATATATGTGTGTATGTATGTGTATATATGTGTATATATATTTATATGCAGTACCAGATGTAACCCCAGTACCTGCTATGTGGTTGATTCCACAGTCGATGACCACGCCCCCTTCCTTAAGCCACTCCCCTCTCACCATCTCTGCTCGCCCCACCCCCACCACCAGGATGTCGGCGCGGCTCACCTGCAGTCAGACAGGAAACGCATCACCTCACACAGGAAGCCGATCCAGCGCCCCCTGGGGTCCAGGTGGGTCCAGGTGGGTCCAGGTGGGTCCCGGTGGGCCCAGGTGGGTCCAGGTGGGTCCAGGTGGGTCCCGGTGGGCCCAGGTGGGTCCAGGTGGGTCCAGGTGAGCCCAGGTGGGCCCAGGTGGGTCCCGGTGGGTCCAGGTGGGCCCAGGTGGGTCCCGGTGGGTCCAGGTGGGTCCAGGTGGGCCCAGGTGGGTCCAGGTGGGTCCAGGTGGGTCCCGGTGGGCCCAGGTGGGCCCAGGTGGGTCCCGGTGGGTCCAGGTGGGCCCAGGTGGGTCCAGGTGGGTCCAGGTGGGCCCAGGTGGGTCCCGGTGGGTCCCGGTGGGTCCCGGTGGGTCCAGGTGGGCCCAGGTGGGTCCCGGTGAGCCCTCACCTGTGCAGGCAGGTCCCGGGTGTGTGAGTGGCAGGTGGTCACGGTGGCGTGGCTCCACAGCAGCAGCGCGGCCATCGGGACGCCCACGATCGGACTGCGACCAATCACCACGGCATGCTGCCCCGCCACGGACACGCCTACAGGGACAGGAAGTCACAGCACGGCGCTCTGATTGGTCCACTGGCTCCACGCTCTGTGTGTCTGCTACTGGGACAGGATGGTGTCACGAGGAGGAGACGAGGAGGAGACGTGAGGAGACGTGAGGAGACGAGGAGGAGACGTTAGGAGACGAGGAGGAGACGAGGAGGAGACGTGAGGAGACAAGGAGGAGACAAGAGGAGGAGGAGACAAGGAGGAGAGACAGGAGGAGACGAGGAGGAGACAGGAGAGGAGAGACAGGAGGAGACAAGAGACGAGAGGAGACGAGACAAGGAGGAGACGTGAGGAGACAAGGAGGAGACAAGGAGGAGACGTGAGGAGACGAGGAGGAGGAGACAGGAGGGAGAGGAGGAGACGGAGGAGACAACAGGACGGAGACAAGAGGAGACAAGGAGACATTTATGAGGAGTGAGGAGACAAGGAGGAGACGGAGATTGTGAGACAACGGCGGGAGAGGAGACAGGCCGGAGGAGGAGAGATGAGGAGGAGACGGAGGAGACGAGGAGGAGACAAGGAGGAGACATGAGGACGAGGAGAGGAGACATGGAGACAGGAGGAGGAGACGACGAGGAGACGGGAGGAGACGGAGAGACGTGAGGAGCGACGAGGAGACGGAGGAGACAAGGAGAGACGAGGAGAAGGAGGAGACTTGAGGAGGAGGAGAACGGGAGGAGACGGAGGAGACGAGGAGGAGACAAGGAGACGGGAGGAGACGAGGAGTGATGAGGAGACGTGGATACCTTTGGATTTGGAGGAGACAGGAGAGACGAGGAGACGGAGGATATCGCGACAAGGAGAGGAGACGAGGAGGAGACGGAGGAGACAGGCGAGGACGCAGGAGACGGAGGAGACGAAGAGGTAAACATCTATGAGGAGACAAGGAGGAGACGTGAGGAGACGAGGAGGAGACGTGAGGAGGAGACGTGAGGAGAGATGAGGAGGAGACGAGGAGGAGACGTGAGGAGAGGAGGAGGAGACAGGAGGAGACATAGGAGGAGACGAGGAGGACGGAGGAGACGGAGAGGAGGAGACAGGAGGAGGAGGAGAGGACGGGAGGAGACGGAGGAGGAGACGAGGAGGAGACGGAGGAGAAGGAGGAGGACGGAGGAGACGTGGAGGACATGAGGAGGAGACAGAGGAGACATAAGGAGGAGGAGACGAGGAGGAGAGGAGACGAGGAGGAGACGTGAGGAGACGTGAGGAGACAAGGAGGAGACGAGGAGGAGACGTGAGGAGACGAGGAGGAGATGTGAGGAGACATGAGGAGACGAGGAGGAGACGAGGAGGAGACAGGAGGAGACGGAGACGGAGGAGACCAGGTAAAAAAAAAGATGAGACGAGGACGTTAGAGATCAGAGACCTGAGGACCTGGAGGAGGAGAGAGGAGGAGACTGAGGAGACTCAGGAGGAGGACGTGAGGAGACGAGGAGAGGAGGAGACTAGGAGGAGACGGAGGAGACGAGAGGAGGAGAGAGGAGAGAGGAGACCTGAGGAGATGGAGGCACAGGAGGAGACTGAGGAGAGACGGGAGGAGACAGAGGACGAGGAGGAGAGGTGACGAGGAGGAGACGTGAGGAGACAAGGAGGAGACGTGAGGAGACAAGGAGGAGACGTGAGGAGACAAGGAGGAGACAAGGAGGAGACGTGAGGAGACAAGGAGGAGACGTGAGGAGACGTGAGGAGACGAGGAGGAGACGAGGAGGAGACGAGGAGGGTGAGAGACGGAGGAGACAAGGAGGAGGAGAGCAGGTGAGGAGACGAGAGGAGACGAGGAGGAGACGAGGAGGACGGAGGAGACGAGATGAGAGACATGAGGAGACCATGAGACGAGAGAGAGGGAGGAGACGAGGAGGAGACTGAGGAGGAGACAACGGAGGAGACCTGTAGGAGGAGGCAGGAGGATCTGAGGAGACCTAGAGTGAGGACAAGACAAAAAGAGGAGACCAGGAGGAGACGGAGGAGACGAGGAGGAGATGGGAGGGACAGATACGAAGGAGATTCACAGGAGGAGACTCCAGGAGGAGTATTCTGAGGAGACGAGGAGAGGTGAGGAGACGAGGAGGAGAGGGCGGTATTGGAGACTAGGAGGAGACGAGAGGAGACGAGAGAGGAGGAGACGGAGGAGACGAGAGGAGACGAGGAGGAGACGGAGGAGACTCCACGTGGAGGAGGAGGAGACGAGAGACACGAGGAGGAGACGTGAGGAGACAAGGAGGAGACGTGAGGAGACGAGGAGGAGACGAGGAGGAGACGAGGAGGAGACAAGGAGGAGACGTGAGGAGACGAGGAGGAGATGTGAGGAGACAAGGAGGAGACGAGGAGGAGACGAGGAGAGGAGACGAGACGAGGAGACGAGGAGGAGACGTGAGGAGTGACATGGAGGAGACGATTTAGGAGGACGGAGGAGACGAGGAGGAGGAGATTTAGGGAGGAGACGGAGACAGAGACAGAGAGACGAGGTGGACGGAGGACAGTGAGGAGACGAGGAGACAAGGAGGTGACATCTATGATGAGAGGACGTGAGGAGACGAGACGGAGGAGATGAGGAGACATGAGGAGACGAGGAGGAGACGTGGAGGAGACCCAGGAGGAGACGAGGAACGGAGGAGACCCAGGAGGAGACAAGGAGGAGACAAGGAGGACGAGGGAGGAGACGGAGGAGACAAGGAGGAGAGGAGGAGACGTGAGAGACGCACGGAGGAGACGGAGGAGTGAGATGGAGGAGACGCGAGGGAGACAAGGAGGAGACGAGGAGACCCAGGAGACAGGAGACAAGATAGGAGACGGAGGAGACCCAGAGGAGACGACAACGAGGAGACAAGGAGACAAGCGAACGGAGGACGAGGATGAGACGATGATGACCCAGATGGATTGGCGAGGACGGAGGAGACCTGAGGAGGAGACGAGGAGACGGAGAGACAAGGAGGAGACGAGGAGGAGAATTATGATACGGGCTGAGGAGACTTATATGGCACCTGAGGGAGACGAGGAGGACATTTAAGGAGGAGATGAGGACGAGGAGACGTGAGGAGACGAGGAGGAGACAAGGAGGAGACGAGGAGGAGACGAGGAGGAGACAGGAGGAGGCAAGGAGGGCGGAGGAGACGAGGAGGATGAGACTCAGGAGGAGACCTGAGGAGAACGAGGAGGAGACGAGGAAGGTGATATAGGGAGGAGGAGACGGAGGAGGAGTGGACAACGGAGAGAGCACGAGGAGGGGAGACAAGGAGGAGACGGAGGAGGAGGAGACGGAGGAGGAGACGGGCATGAGGAGACGTGAGGATGGGAGGAGACGTGAGAGACCTGGAGGAGACCCAGGATATACGGGCGGAGAGACAATTTAGAGTGGAGACGAGGAGGAGACAAGCAAGGAGAGGAGACAATAGAGGAGAGACGAGGAGGAGACCAGGAGGAGACGAGGAGGAGCACGAGCGGGAGGAGACAAGGAGGAGACGGAGGAGAGAATGGAGGATATATTAGGAGAGAGGAGACAAGGAGGAGACGGAGGAGACGAGGAGGAGACGGAGCATTACCCAGGAGACGGAGGAGACAAGAAGAGGAGGAGACGGAGGGAGACGAGGAGGAGACGAGGAGGGAGATGAGGAGACGAGGACGTGACGAGGAGACAAGGAGGAGACGAGGAGGACGGAGGAGACAAGGAGGAGACGAGAGGAGACATTTTAGGAGGAAGACTCCAGGAGGAGACGTTTATACGAAGGAGGAGACCAGGAGGAGACAGGATATAATAAGAGGAGGAGACGAGGAGGAGACGGAGGAGACGAGGAGGATGACGGAGGAGATGGAGGAGACGAGGAGGAGATCAAGGAGACGGAGGAGCGATTACATAATAAGGAGGAGACGAGGACAATTATATTATCTGAGGACATCAAAGGAGGAGACCTGGAGGAGCACGAGGCGAGCACGAAAGACCTGAGACCTGAGGACAAGGAGACACGTGAGTGGCGATCTGAGGAGACCATGATGAGACGCAGAGGAGGACGGAGGAGATTGAGGAGGAGACGGAGGATGAGGAGACGCAGGAGGACATCAGGAGGTCATTATGAGGAGGAGGAGACCTGAGGAGACGAGGACAGACGGAGGAGACGGAGGAGACCCAGAGGACAAGGAGGAGATCGAGGGAGGACGACGTGAGGAGATGAGGAGGAGACGAGGAGGAGATGAGGAGGAGACGAGGAGGAGACGAGGAGGAGACGGAGGAGGACGAAGAAGGAGAATGAGGAGACACGCAGGAGGAGACGGATATATCAAGGAGGAGACGGAGGAGATGAGGAGGAGGAAGTGAGGAGACAAGGAGGAAATGAGGAGACGAGAGGACGGAGGAGACTTGAGGAGACGAGGAGGAGACGTGGAGGAGACGAGGAGGAGACAAGGAGCATCGGGCGAGGAGACGAGGAGGAGACCAGGAGGACACTGACGAGGAGACCTTTGAGGAGGAGGAGACCAGAGACGGAAGACGAGGAGCACGGAGAGACAAGGAGGAGACGTGAGGAGAATGGAGGAGGAGACGCGGAGGAGACGCGATGGACGGAGGAGACGAGAGGAGACGGAGGAGCACGTATGAGGAGGAGACGGAGATCGAGACCAGGAGGAGACGAGGAGGAGACAAGGAGACGAGAGGCACAAGGAGGAGATGTGAGGAGACGAGAGGAGAAGGAGGAGACCAGGAGGAGACGAGGAGACAAGGGAGACGAGAGGAGACGGAGGAGACTCAGGAGGAGACGAGGAGGAGACGGAGGAGACCAGGAGGACGGAGGAGACGAGGAGGAGATGGAGGAGACGGAGGAGGAGGAGACTTGAGGAGGAGACGGAGGAGACATCCAGGAGGAGACGAGGAGGAGAATGGAGGAGACAATAGGAGATGGAGGAGACAAGGAGGACGGAGGAGACGGAGGAGACGAGGAGACGGAGGAGACGAGGAGCAGACTATGATGACGGGCGGCGAGACCCGGAGACGGAGCACGGATGAGACAAGGAGGAGACAAGGAGGAGATGGAGGAGACGGAGGAGACGAGGAGGACCCAGAGACCCAGGACATCACCCGCGAGGAGACGTATGAGTGAGACCAGGAGGACATCATGATGAGACGGAGCATCTATGAGGAGACGAGGAGGAGACGGGCGAGGAATGAGGAGACGGAGACGGAGGAGACATCGGCTGAGATATCACGATATACGGAGAGACGAGGAGGAGGAAGCACGGGCTGAGGAGACGAGGAGGAGACGTGAGGAGACGAGGAGCAGACGTGAGGAGACGTGAGGAGACGAGGAGGAGGAGACGGATGACAGAGAGTAGGGCGAGGAGACCATAAGGAGGAGGAGGGAGGAGACGAGGAGGAGACGAGGAGGAGACGAGGAGGAGACAAGGAGGACGATGGAGGAGACGAGGAGGAGACAAGGAGGAGACAGGGAGGAGACGTGAGGAGACGAGAGGACTTGGAGATGGGGAGGAGACGAGGAGGAGACGGAGGAGAATGAGGAATGGAGGAGACAAGCGAGGAGACAAGAAGGAGACGTTAGGAGACGGAGGAGACAAGAGAGAGCATAAGGAGGAGACGAGAGAGGAGACATGAGACGGAGGAGACAGGACATCTAGGAGATGCAAGGAGCACGAGGAGGAGACGAGGAGGAGACACGCGCGGCGATGAGATCTGAGGATAGAGACGGAGGAGACAAGGAGGAGACCCGAGGACCAGGACGGATATTATATATCGCGAGGACGCAGGAGGAGACGAGGACACTCCA
Organism: Pseudoliparis swirei; assembly: GCF_029220125.1. NCBI lineage: Eukaryota > Metazoa > Chordata > Actinopteri > Perciformes > Liparidae > Pseudoliparis > Pseudoliparis swirei. The sequence goes on along the minus strand of NC_079399.1, from coordinate 694,360 downwards.
GGAGGAGACGGAGGAGCACAAGGAGGACGGAGGAGCACGGGAGGAGGACGAGGAGGAGACGGAGGAGACAAGGAGGAGACGAGGAAGACTTTGGAGGAGATACGAGGAGGAGCACGAGAGGAGACTTGAGGAGACGAGGAGACGGAGAGACGAGGAAGGAGACGCGGAGGAGACAAGGAGGAGGACAGGAGGAGAGCATTGCTGAGGAGATGGAGGAGTACCAGGAGGAGACGGAGGAGACAAGGAGGAGACGTGAGGAGACAAGGAGACAGGAGGAGACGAGGAGACGCAGGAGGAGACGAGGAGGAGACGGAGGAGACGGAGGAGGAGACGTGAGGAGACAAATAGGGAGGAGATGCGAGGAATGGAGACGGAGGAGACAAGGGAGGAGATGGAGGAGACGAGGAGGAGACGTGAGGAGATGAGGAGACGAGGTGAGGAGACGAGGATATAGGTGGAGAGAGACTTGAGGAGACTCCAGGAGGAGACGAGGAGCACCCAGGAGTGGAGACGTGGAGGAGACACCCAGTGAGGAGATCGTGCCGACCTGAGACAAGTGAGGAGACCTGGAGGAGACGGAGGAGACATGGAGGAGACGCGGAGGAGACCAGGAGGACGAGGAGGAGACCGAGGAGGAGACGAGGAGGAGATGAGGAGGACAAGGAGGAGACATAAGGACATTGCACGAGGAGACGGGCGGAGGAGACGTGAGGAGACGAGGAGGAGACGAGGAGGAGACGGAAGGAGACGAGGAGGACCTGAGGAGACGTGGCGGAGGAGACGAGGAGGAGACGAGGAGGACGGAGGAGACCCAGGAGGAGACGAGGAGGAGACGTGAGGAGAGACAAGGAGGAGACGAGGAGGAGACAAGGAGGAGACAAGGAGGAGACGTGAGGAGACGAGGAGGAGACATGAGGAGACAAGGAGGAGACGAGAGGAGACCGAGGAGGGAGACGAGAGACCCAGGAGGAGACGGAGGAGACAAGGAGGAGGACACCTGGAGGAGACGAGGAGGAGACGTGGAGGAGGACGGAGGAGACGAGATATTAAGGAGAGACAAGGAGGACAGGAGGAGACGTGGAAGAGACGAGGAGGAGACGTGGAGGAGACAAGGAGACGGAGGAGACGGAGGAGACGGAGGAGCATACAAGTGACGGAGGAGACGAGGAGACGAGAGGAGACGAGGAGACGAGAGGAGACAAGGAGGAGACGAGGAGGAGACAAGAGGAGACGGAGGAGAACGGAGGAGACGGAGAGACGAGATAGGAGACGAGGAGGAGACAAGGAGGACACGATGAGGAGGAGACAAGATGAGGAGATGTGAGGAGACAAGGAGTGATGAGGAGACGAGGATGAGCATCAACTATATATCGAGGAGGAGACCCGAGGAGACAAGGAGACAGGATATATTGCTGGCGGAGAGGAGACCAGCGGAGGAGACAATGAGGAGACGTGAGGAGACAAGGAGGAGATGAGGAGACGAAGGAGACAAAAGAGGAGACGTGAGGAGACAAGGAGAGATAAGGAGGATGGGTGAGCCCGAGGAGGAGACGAGGAGGAGACAGGAGAGGTGAGGAGACGAGGGAGGAGACAGAGGAGGAGACGAGGAGGAGACGGAGTGAGACAAGGAGAGACGAGGAGGAGACGTGAGGAGACGAGGAGGAGAATGTGAGGAAGACGGAGAGAGACGAGGGACAGGAGCAGACAAGGAGGAGACAGAGGAGACGATGAGGAGACAACAGGATGGAGGAGATGAGAAGGAGACAACGAGGAGACAATGAGGAGAGGAGGAGACGAGGAGACAAGGAGGACAGAGTTAGTACAAGGAGACAGGAGATGGGCGAGAGACAAGGAGGAGACAAGGACGGTAGGAGACAAGGAGGAGACGGAGGAGATGAGGAGGAGACAAAGGAGACCCGGAGTAGACGCATGATGAGACGCGGATGACATCCAGGAGGAATCGGCTGAGTGAGACAAGCGAGACGGAGGAGACGAGCATCTGGAGACCCGGAGGAGACATCCAGGATGAGACGAGGAGTGAGCACGCTGAGTTAATCTGGCAGAGGAGACCTGGAGGATATCGCGAGGAGACCCAGTGATTGCGACATATCGGCGGAGGAGATGCGGAGATGAGAGGCAGGAGTGAACGTGAGGACCCGGGCGATATCTGATGGACATCACGCGATGCAGCATTGGTGATGCAGACGCTGAGGAGACCAGGAGAGACGTGAGGACATCAAATATGAGACGAGGAGTGACGCCAGCACGAGACATGCTAGCCGACATGAGGATGACCCGGAGCATACTCAGCCGAGGAGACGGGCGAGGAGACGGAGACGAGGAGGAGACGAGAGACGGAGGAGGAGACGAGGAGGAGACGGAGGAGACGAAGAGGCGAAGACGAGGAGACGGAGACGAGGAGGAGGAGGAGACGGAGGGAGACGGAGGAGACGAGGAGGAGACGAGGAGGAGACGAGGAGACGTGAGGAGACAAGAAGGAGACAATGAGGAGACAAGGAGGAGACGAGGAGGAGACGAGGAGGAGGACGGGGAGGATGAGTAGGATGGAGGAGACGAGGAGATGAGGAGAAGGAGGAGACAAGGAGGAGACGGAGGAGACGTGGAGGAGGAGGAGACAGGAGGAGAGAGGAGGAGGAGGAGACAAGGAGGAGACGTGAGGAGACGAGGAGGAGACGTGAGGAGACGAGGAGGAGACGAGGAGGAGACGTGAGGAGACAAGGAGGAGACGAGGAGGAGACAAGGAGGAGACGTGAGGAGACAAGGAGGAGACAAGGAGGAGACGTGAGGAGACGAGGAGAGACGAGGAGGAGACGGAGGAGGACGGAGGAGACAAGGAGGAGACAAGATGAGACAAGGAGGAGACGTGAGACACGTCGGAGGAGATGTAAGGAGACCTGAGGAGACGAGGAGACAGAGGAGACCTGAGGAGGAGACGTGAGGAGATGAGGAGGAGAGGTGAGGAGACGTGAGGAGACATGAGGAGACGAGGAGGAGACGTGAGGAGACGTGAGGAGGAGACGTGAGGAGACGAGGAGGAGGAGGAGACAAGGAGGAGACGAGGAGGAGACGTGAGGAGACGAGGAGGAGACGTGAGGAGACATGAGGAGACGAGAGACGTGAGGAGACGAGGAGGAGACGTGAGGAGACAAGGAGGAGACGAGGAGGAGACGTGAGGAGACAAGGAGGAGACGTGAGGAGACAAGGAGGAGACAAGGAGGAGACGAGGAGGAGACGTGAGGAGACGAGGAGGAGACGTGAGGAGACGTGAGGAGACGAGGAGGAGACGTGAGGAGACGAGGAGGAGACGTGAGGAGACGAGGAGGAGACGAGGAGGAGACGTGAGGAGACAAGGAGGAGACGTGAGGAGACAGGAGACGTGAGGAGACGAGGAGGAGACGAGGAGGAGACAAGGAGGAGACGTGAGGAGACGAGGAGACGTGAGGAGACGTGAGGAGACGAGGAGGAGACGTGAGGAGACAAGGAGGAGACGTGAGGAGACGAGGAGGAGACGTGAGGAGACAAGGAGGAGACGAGGAGGAGACGAGGAGGAGAAGGAGGAGACGGAGGAGACGAGGAGGAGGAGACGGAGGAGACAAGGAGGAGACGAGGAGGACGAGGAGGAGACGTGAGGAGACGAGGATGAGACGAGGAGGACGGAGGAGCATCTGAGGAGACAAGGAGGAGACGAGGAGGAGACGGAGGAGATGAGGAGACGCAGGAGGAGATTACGAGGAGACGAGGAGGAGACGAGGAGGACGGAGGAGAGAGGAGACGATGGAGGAGACGAGACGAGGAGGAGACGAGGAGGAGACGGAGGAGACAAGGAGGAGACGGAGGAGACGTGAGGAGACACGAGGGGACGAGGAGGAGTCACGAGGAGACGAGGAGGAGACAAGGAGGAGACATGGAGGAGACAAGGAGGAGCAAGGAGACGGAGGAGACGTGAGGAGACAAAGAGGAGACGTGAGGAGACAAGGAGGAGACGAGGAGGAGACGTGAGGAGACGTGAGGAGACAAGGAGGAGACGAGGAGGAGACATGAGGAGACGAGGAGGAGACGAGGAGGAGACGTGAGGAGACGAGGAGGAGACATGAGGAGACATGAGGAGACGAGGAGGAGACGAGGAGGAGACGGAGGAGATGAGGAGAGAGGAGGAGACGAAGACGTGAGGAGACGTGAGGAGACGAGGAGGAGACAAGGAGGAGACGAGGAGGAGACGTGAGGAGACAGGAGGAGACAAGGAGGAGACGAGGAGGAGACGGGGGGAGACGGGGAGGAGACGGGAGGAGACGAGGAGACGAGAAGGAGACGGAGGAGACGGAGGAGACGAGGAGGAGATGAGGAGACGTGAGAGACGGAGGAGACAAGGAGGAGACGTGAGGAGACAAGGAGGAGACAAGGAGGAGATGAGGAGGAGAAGTGAGGAGACAAGGAGGAGACAGGAGGAGACGAGGAGGAGACGGGAGGAGACGGAGGACGAGGAGGAGACAAGGAGGAGACGAGGAGGAGACGTGAGGAGACGAGGAGCAGACGTGGAGGAGACGAGGAGACTGAGGAGGAGACGGAGGAGACGGAGGAGACGGAGGAGACAAGAGAGGAGAGGAATGGAGGAGACGTGAGGAGACGAGGAGAGGAGGAGACGGAGGAGGGAGACGGAGGAGACAAGGAGGAGGAGGAGACATGGAGGAGACGTGAGGAGACAAGGAGGAGACGTGAGGAGACAAGGAGGAGACGTGAGGAGACGTGAGGAGACGTGAGGAGACAAGGAGGAGACAAGGAGGAGACGTGAGGAGACAAGGAGGACGGAGGAGACGAGGAGACAAGGAGGAGACGAGGAGACAAGAGAAGGAGACGTGAGGAGACGAGGAGGAGACGAGGAGGAGACGTGAGGAGACAAGGAGGAGACGAGGAGACGGAGGAGACGAGGAGGAGAGGAGGAGACGAGGAGGACAGGAGGAGACAAGGAGGACGAGGAGGAGACGAGAGGAGACGAGGAGGAGACGTGGAGGAGACGGAGGAGACGAGAGGAGACGGAGGAGGAGACGGAGACGAGAGAGGAGACGAGGAGGAGACAAGGAGGAGACGTGAGGAGACGAGGAGGAGACGAGGAGGAGACGTGAGGAGACGAGGAGCAGACGTGAGGAGACAAGGAGGAGACGAGGAGGAGACGAGGAGGAGACGTGAGGAGACGAGGAGGAGACGTGAGGAGACATGAGGAGACGAGGAGGAGACGAGGAGGAGACGTGAGGAGACGAGGAGGAGAGGTGAGGAGACGTGAGGAGACGAGGAGGAGATGAGGAGGAGACGAGGAGGAGACGAGGAGGAGACGTGAGGAGACGTGAGGAGACGAGGAGGAGACAAGAGGAGACGAGGAGGAGACAAGGAGGAGACAAGGAGGAGACGTGAGGAGACGAGGAGGAGACGAGGAGGAGACAAGGAGGAGACAAGGAGGAGACGTGAGGAGACGAGGAGGAGACGTGAGGAGACGTGAGGAGACGAGGAGGAGACGAGGAGGAGACGTGAGGAGACGAGGAGGAGACGTGAGGAGACGAGGAGGAGACGTGAGGAGACGAGGAGGAGACGAGGAGGAGACGAGGAGGAGACGTGAGGAGACAAGGAGGAGACAGGAGGAGACAAGGAGGAGATGTGAGGAGACGAGGAGGAGACAACGAGGAGACAAGGAGGAGACGTGAGGAGACAAGGAGGAGACAGGAGGAGACGTGAGGAGACGTGAGGAGACAAGGAGGAGACGTGAGGAGATGAGGAGGTGAGGAGACGTGAGGAGACAAGGAGGAGACGAGGAGACGAGGAGGACACGTGAGGAGACAAGGAGGAGACGAGGAGGAGACAAGGAGGAGACGAGGAGACAAGGAGGAGACGGAGGAGACGAGGAGACGAGGAGGAGACAGAGACGAGGAGGAGATGACGAGGAGACGGAGGAGACGGAGGAGACGAGGAGGAGACGGAGAGAAGGAGGAGACGAGGAGAAGGAGGAGACGAGGAGGATGGAGGAGACGAGGAGGAGACGGAGGAGACGAGGAGGAGACGGAGGAGACGACAGGAGGAGACAAGGAGGAGACGTTAGGAGACGAGGAGGACACGTGAGGAGACAAGGAGGAGACGAGGAGGAGACAAGGAGGAGACGTGAGGAGACGAGGAGGAGACGTGAGGAGACAAGGAGGAGACGGAGGAGACAAGATAGGAGGAGATGGAGGAGATGAGGAGGAGAGGAGACAAGGAGGAGACGGAGGAGACAAGGAGGAGACAGGAGAGAGGGAGAGACGAGGAGACGAGGAGGAGACGGACACGAGGAGACGAGGAGGAGACAAGGAGGAGACGTGAGGAGACAAGGAGGAGACAAGGAGGAGACGAGGAGGAGACGTGAGGAGACAAGGAGGAGACAATGAGGAGACAAGGAGGTGGAGGAGACGGAGGACGAGGAGGAGACGGAGGAGACGAGGAGGACGAGAGATGAGGAGGAGACGGAGGAGACAAGGAGGGAGACGAGGAGGAGACAAGGAGGAGACGAGGAGGAGACGAGGGAGACGAGGAGACAAGGAGGAGAATGGAGGAGACAAGGAGGAGACAAGGAGGAGGAGACGAGGAGACGTGAGGAGACAACGAGGAGACGTGAGGAGACAAGAAGGAGACAAGAAGGAGACAATGAGGAGACAAAGAGGAGACGTGAGGAGACAAGGAGGAGACGAGGAGGAGACGAGGAGGAGACGTGAGGAGACGAGGAGGAGACGAGGAGGAGACGTGAGGAGACGAGGAGGAGACGTGAGGAGACAAGGAGGAGACGAGCGAGGAGACGGAGGAGACGTGAGGAGACGAGGAGGAGACGAGGAGGAGACGTGAGGAGACGAGGAGGAGAGAGGACGGAGGAGACTGAGGAGGAGGAGACGGAGGAGACAAGGAGACGTGAGGAGATGAGAGGAGGAGACGGAGGAGACAAGGAGGAGACGGAGAGGACGAGGAGGGAGACGGAGGAGACAAGGAGGAGACGAGGAGGAGAGACGGAGGAGACAGGAGACAAGGAGGAGACGTGAGGAGACGGGAGGAGACGAGAGAAGGGAGACAAGGAGGACGAGGAGGAGACGGAGGAGACGAGGAGGATGGAGGAGACAAGAGGAGACGAGGAGGAGAATGGAGGACACAGGAGGAGACGAGGAGACGGAGGAGACCCAGGAGGACGAGGAGGAGACGTGGAGGAGACTGAGGAGGAGACGTGGAGGAGACAAGGAGGAGATGGAGGAGACAAGGAGAGACGGAGAGACGGAGGAGACGAGGAGGAGACGAGGAGGAGACGGAGGAGACGGAGAGACGAGGAGACGAGGAGGACGGAGGACGAGGAGACAGGAGGAGATTGTGAGGAGACAAGGAGGAGACGGAGGAGACGGAGGAGACGAGAGGAGGAGACGTGGAGGATAAGGAGGAGACAGGAGGAGACGAGAGGAGACGGAGATATCAAGGAGGACGAGGAGGAGACGAGGAGGAGACGAGGGGGAGACGAGGAGGAGACGAGGGGGAGACGAGGAGGAGACGAGGAGGAGACGAGGAGACGAGGAGGAGACGAGGGGGAGACGAGGGAGTGAGAAGGAGACAAGGAGGAGACGGAGGAGATGAGGAGGAGACAAGGAGGAGACAAGGAGGACGAGGAGACGAGGAGGAGACGGAGGAGACGAGGAGGAGACGGAGGAGATGGGAGACGGAGAGACGAGGAGACGGAGGAGACAAGGAGGAGACGAGGAGACGGAGGGACGGAGGAGACAAGGAGGAGACGGAGGAGACGTGGAGGAGACGAGAGACGAGGAGGACAAGGAGGAGACGAGGAGACAGGAGGAGATGGAGAGAGGAGGAGACGAGGAGGAGACAAGGAGACGAGGAGGAGACAAGGAGACGAGGAGACGGAGGAGACAAGGAGGACACAATGAGGAGACGGAGGAGGAGATGGAGAGACAAGGGAGGAGACGGCGAGGAGATTACGATGAGACCAGGAGACAAGGAGGAGACATGGGAGGAGACGAGGAGGAGACGAGGGAGACGGAGGAGAGAGAGACGGAGGAGACGGAGGAGACAGGAGGACAAGGAGGAGACCAGGAGGAGACGGAGGAGACCCAGGCACGAGAGACGAGGAGGGACATAGGAGACGGAGAGACGAGGCGGAGGAGACAAGGAGGAGACGAGGAGGAGACGAGGAGGAGACGAGGAGGACATGGAGGAGACGAGGAGGACGGGAGGAGACGAGGAGGAGACAAGGACGGAGGAGACAAGGAGGAGACAAGGAGGAGACGGAGAGACATGAGGAGACGGAGAGGAGACGAGGAGGAGACGAGGAGGAGACGTGAGGAGACGAGGAGGAGACGAGGAGGAGACGTGAGGAGACGTGAGGAGACATGAGGAGACGAGGAGGAGACGAGGAGGAGATGAGGAGGAGATGAGGAGGAGACGAGGAGGAGACGTGAGGAGACGAGGAGGAGACGAGGAGGAGACGAGGAGGAGACGTGAGGAGACGTGAGGAGACAAGGAGGAGACGTTAGGAGACGAGGAGGACACGTGAGGAGACAAGGAGGAGACGAGGAGGAGACAAGGAGGAGACGGAGGAGACCTGGAGGAGACGAGGAGGAGACGGAGGAGACGGAGGAGACGAGGAGGAGACAAGGAGGTGAGATGGAGGAGACGAGAGGAGGAGACGGAGGAGACGGAGGAGATTTGAGGAGACGAGGAGGAGACGGAGGAGACAAGGAGGAGACGAGGAGACGTGGAGGAGACAAGGAGGAGAGGTGAGGAGACAAGGAGGAGACGTGAGGAGACGAGGAGGAGACGTGAGGAGACGAGGAGGAGACGTGAGGAGACAAGGAGGAGACGAGGAGGAGACGTGAGGAGACGAGGAGACGGAGGAGACGAGGAGGAGACGGAGGAGATGAGGAGACGAGGAGGACGGAGGACATGGAGGAGACGAGGAGGAGACAAGGAGGAGACGGAGGAGACGAGGAGGAGACGTGAGGAGACAAGGAGGAGACGAGGAGACAAGGAGGAGAGGAGACAGGAGAGGAGGAGGGAGACAAGGAGGAGACGAGGAGGAGAGGGGAGACAGGAGACGACGAGGAGACAAGAGGATACGAGGAGACGGAGGAGACGAGGAGGGAGACGGAGGAGACGAGGAGGAGACGAGGAGGACATGGAGGAGACGAGGAGGATATGGAGGAGACGGAGGAGACAAGGAGGATGAGGAGACGAGGAGGAGACGAGGAGGATGAGGAGGAGACGAGGAGGAGACAAGGAGGAGACGTGAGGAGACGAGGAGGAGACGGAGGGACAAGGAGGAGACGGAGGAGACAAGCAGAGACGGAGGAGACAAGAGGAGACAAGGAGGAGACGAGGAGGAGACAAGGAGGAGACGTGAGGAGACGAGGAGGAGACGTGAGGAGACGTGAGGAGACGAGGAGGAGACGAGGAGGAGACAAGGAGGAGACGAGGAGGAGACGTGAGGAGACAAGGAGGAGACAGGAGGAGACAAGGAGGAGACAAGGAGGAGACAAGGAGGAGACGTGAGGAGACAAGGAGAGATGAGGACGGAGACGAGACGCCGATGGAGACGCTGAGACGACGGAGACGGAGAGACGAGGAGGAGACGGAGGAGACGGGAGGAGACGAGGAGGATGAGGAGACGGAGGAGACTGAGGACAGACGTGAGGAGACGGAGGAGACGAGGGAGGAGACAAGGAGGATCCAGGAGGAGACGAGGAGGAGACGTGGAGAGACAAGGAGGAGACGAGGATAGGCTTGAGGAGACGAGGAGGAGAATGAGGAGGACGTGAGGAGACGTGAGGAGACCAGGAGGAGATGAGGAGACGTGGAGAGATGAGGAGACAAGACGAGACAAGGAGGAGACAAGGAGGAGACGGAGGAGACGAGGAGGAGACGGTGTGTGGAGGAGACAAGGAGGAGACGGAGGAGACAGGAGGAGACGAGAGGAGAGATGGAGGATGAGGAGACGAGGAGGACGGAGGAGACGGAGGAGACGAGGAGACGGAGGAGACGGGCGAGCTCCAGGAGGACGTGAGGAGACTCCAGGAGGAGACGTGGAGGACATACGGAGGACGAGGAGGAGACGAGGAGGAGACGAGGAGGAGATGTGAGGAGACGCGGAGACAAGGAGGAGACGAGGAGGAGACAAGGAGGAGACGTGAGGAGACAAGGAGGAGACGAGGAGGAGACGTGAGGAGACAAGGAGGAGACGAGGAGGAGACGTGAGGAGACAAGGAGGAGGATGGAGGAGACGGAGGAGACGTGAGGACAAGGAGACGAGGAGGAGACGGAGGAGACGGGAGGAGGAGACGTGAGGAGACGAGGAGGAGACAAGGAGGAGACATGAGGAGACAAGGAGGAGACGAGGAGGAGACGTGAGGAGACGAGGAGGAGACGTGAGGAGACAAGGAGGAGACGTGAGGAGACGAGGAGGAGACAAGGAGGAGACAAGGAGGAGACGAGGAGGAGACGTGAGGAGACGAGGAGGAGACAAGGAGGAGACATGAGGAGACGAGGAGGAGACGTGAGGAGACGTGAGGAGACGAGGAGGAGACGAGGAGGAGACAAGGAGGAGACGAGGAGGAGACGTGAGGAGACGACATTGGGAGACAGGAGGAGACAAGGAGGAGGAGACGAGGAGGAGACAAGGAGGAGACAAGGAGGAGACGTGAGGAGACGAGGAGGAGACGTGAGGAGACAAGGAGGAGACGAGGAGGAGACGTGAGACTCCAGGACAAACGAGGAGACGCGGAGGAGACAAGGAGGAGACAAGGAGGAGACTGAGAGGAGACGTGAGGAGCACGGGCGATACAAGGAGAGACGGAGGAGACGGAGGAGACTTCCAGGAGGAGGGAGACGGAGGAGACAAGGAGGACTCAGGAGACCCAGGACAATGGAGGAGACAAGGAGGAGACAAGGAGGAGATGTAAGGAGACGAGGAGGAGACGAGGAGGAGACAAGGAGGAGACGAGGAGACTTGAGGAGACGAGAAGGAGACGGAGGAGACGAGGAGACGAGGAGGACAAGGAGGAGACGAGGAGGAGACGGAGGAGACGAGGAGGAGACGGAGGAGATGAGGAGGACGTGAGGACAAGGAGGAGACGGAGGACATGAGGAGACGAGGAGGAGACGAGGAGACAAGGAGGAGACGAGGAGACTGAGACTGCACTGAGACACACGACACACGCAGAGAGGAGGAGACGGAGGAGACAAGGAGGAGACGTGAGGAGACGGAGGACAAGGAGGAGACCAGGAGGAGACGGAGGAGATGAGGAGGAGACAAGGAGGAGATGAGGGAGAGGAGGAGACGGAGGAGACGGAGGAGACTTGAGAGACGAGGAGGAGACCATGAGGAGACCTGGAGGAGACCTGAGGAGGAGGATGTGGAGGAGAGGAGGAGAAGGAGGAGACGAGGAGGAGCACGGAGGCGAGGCGACGAGGAGGAGACGTGAGGAGACATGAGGAGACGAGGAGGAGACTCCAGGAGAAGGAGGAGACGAAGACAAATGAGGAGACAAGGAGGAGACGTGAGGAGACGGGAGGAGACGAGGAGGAGACAAGGAGACGAGGAGACGAGGAGACGAGGAGACGAGGAGGAGAAGGAGGAGACGGAGGAGACGAGGAGGAGACGAGGAGGGAGAAGGAGAGACGAGGAGACGAGGAGGAGACGGAGACGAGGGAGGAGACGAGGAGGAGATGGAGGAGACGGAGGAGACATGAGGAGACGGAGGGCATTACGAGGAGGAGACGGAGGAGACAAGGAGGAGACAAGGAGGGAGGATGGAGGAGACGAGGAGACGAGACAAGGAGACTTGGTGGAGGAGACAAGGAGGATGGAGGAGACAAGACGAGGGGAGGACAATGGAGGAGACGAGGAGACAAGGAGGAGACGAGGAGACCAGGAGCAGACAAGGAGGAGACCCAGATATGGAGGAGACGAGAGGAGACGGAGGAGACCCAGTGGAGGAGACGAGATGAGACGGAGGACGCGAGGAGACGAGGAGGAGACACGCAGAGACCCAGGAGGGTCACCTAAGTGATATCGGGGCGGAGGAGACGTGGAGGAGACAAGGAGGAGACGGAGGAGACGGAGACCTGAGGAGACGAGAGGAGGACCTGAGGATATCGAGCACGGGAGACAAGGAGGAGACGGCGAGGAGACCCATGATATACGCTGAGGAGACAAGGAGGAGACCCAGGAGGAGACGAGGAGGAGCACAGGAGGAGACGGAGGAGACAAGGAGGAGACCATGAGACGGAGGAGACATGAGGAGACCTGAGGAGGAGACGTGAGGAGACATCGAGGAGGTATATAGACGGTTTATGAGGAGCACATGGAGGAGACGAGGAGGAGATCAATATATATTTATGAGGAGCACTATATACCTGGGCGAGGAGGAGTATATTTAAGGAGGAGACATCGGAGGAGACAAGGAGGAGACGGAGGAGGAGACGGAGGAGAAGGAGACATGAGGAGATGAGGAGGAGACTGAGGAGTGAGACAAGGAGGAGAAAGAGGACGAGGAGGATGAAGAGACACGCTGAGACGGAGGAGACAAGGAGGAGACCAGAGGAGACGACGGAGGAGACGTGAGGAGGACGGAGGAGACGAGGAGGAGACGAGGAGGAGACTTATGAGGGAGACGTGAGGAGCGACGGAGGGAGACGAGGAGGAGACGCTAGGAGGACGAGATATACATATATACAGGAGGAGACAAGGAGGAGACGGAGGATGAAGGATGACTGAGGAGGAGACGAGGAGGAGACGAGGAGACAAGGAGGAGACGTGAGGAGACTCCAGGAGGAGACAGGAGGAGAGAGACGAGGAGACGAGGAGGAGACGGAGGAGGAGCAAATGAGGAGACGGAGGAGGACGAGGAGGACGTATGAGGAGACAAGGAGGAGACGAGAGGACAAGGAGGAGACGTGGAGGAGACGCAGGAGGAGACCCCAGGAGAACGCGAAGCAAGGAGGACGATGCATATTGCTGAGGAGACTTATGGAGTGAGGAGACGGAGGAGACGTGAGGAGACTCCAGGAGGAGACAGAGACGGAGGAGACAAGAGGAGACGAGGAGGAGACGGAGGAGACGAGAGGAGACGTGAGGAGACGAGGAGGAGATACAAGTGAGGAGACGAGGAGACAACCACACGGAGACGCGGAGGAGATTGTAAGAGAGGAGACAGGACAAGGAGGAGACAGGAGGAGACCAGGAGGAGACAAGGAGGAGACGAGGAGGAGACGAGACGGAGGATGCTATTGAGACAAGCGAGGAGGACAATGAGGAGACAAGGAGGCGAGACGGAGGAGACAAGGAGGAGATGCTAGCTTATCAGGAGACAAGGAATGGAGACCTGAGGAGGAGACGGAAGGGAGACCCAGGAGGAGACTAGGATGAGGACAAGGAGGAGACTCAGGAGGAGACCCAGGAGGAGACCTAGGAGGAGACCTGTGAGGAGACTACGGAGGAGACGGAGACCCAGGAGGAGATGAGACCGAGGACAGAGACGTGAGGAGACAATGAGACGGAGGAGACGGAGGATCAGGAGGAGACAAGGAGGAGACGAGGAGGAGACGGAGGAGACCTGAGGGTATGGAGGAGACGGAGGAGGACCAGGAGGAGACGAGGAGGAGACGGAGGACGTGAGGAGGACCTAGGAGATTTGAGACGGAGGAGACAATGAGGCAAGGAGGAGACGGAGGAGACAAGGAGGAGACGGAGGAGGACAGGAGGAGGACGAGGAGGAGACGGAGCGAGGACGGACGAGGAGGAGACGGAGGAGACGGAGGAGGAGACGAGGAGGAGACCCAGGAGGAGACTTGAGGAGGAGATGGAGGAGACCCAGGAGGAGACGAGGAGGAGACCTGAGGAGACGGAGGAGACGAGGAGCAGAGGAGGAGACGATGAGGAGACCCAGGAGGAGACAAGGGAGGAGAGACGGAGGATAAGAGAGGAGACAAGAGGAGTACGATAAGGAGGAGACGGAGAGGAGACCAGTGCGAGGAGACGGAGGACGAGGAGACAAGGAGGAGACAATATGAACTACGAGGAGACGAGGAGACGAGGAGGAGACGTGAGGAGACGAGGAGGAGACGAGGAGGAGACGTGAGGAGACGAGGAGGAGATGTGAGGACTGAGGATGGCACGTGATAGAGACGAGGAGGAGACGGGAGGAGACGAGGACGGAGGGAGATGAGACATGAGGAGACAATGGAGGAGCATCAAGGAGGAGACCAGGAGGAGACCAGGAGGAGACCCAGGAGAGAGGCCAAGGAGGAGATCATTAAGGAGGAGCACTGAGGAGGAGACAGGAGGAGACAAGGAGGAGACCTGGAGGAGATCTGAGGAGGAGATCACCCAGGAGCACAAGGAGGACGAAGGAGCAGACGGAGGAGACGAAGGAGGAGACGTGGAGGAGACAAGGAGGATATGACGAGATGAGGAGACGTGGAGACCAGCGAGACAGAGGAGGAGACGGAGGACATGAGAGGAGACGTAAGAAGGACAAAGGAGGAGAGGTGGAGGAGATATACAAGGAGGAGGATTTGAGAGAGACGAGGAGACGAGACGCGGAGGAGACGCAGGAGGAGACAAGGAGGACAAGGAGGAGACAGGAGGAGACGAGGAGGAGACAAGGAGACGAAAGACTAGGAGGAGACAAGTGAGGAGACGAGGAGGAGACGTGAGGGAGACGAGGAGGAGACATGGAGGAGACGGAGGAGATTAAGGAGGACGACGGAGGAGACAAGGAGGAGACGAGGAGGAGACAAGGAGGAGACGAGGAGGAGAACGGAGGAGACGGGAGGAGGACTATGAGGAGACGAGGAGGAGACCTGAGGAGCATGCTAGACGGAGACAAGGAGGGAGACAAAGGAGACGAGTAGGAGACAAGGGCGGAGACGGAGGAGATGGAGAGACATTGTAAGGAGGAGACAAGAGGAGGAGACAAGGAGGAGACGATGGAGGACGGAGGAGACGAGGAGACAATGAGACAAGGAGAGAGGACGGAGGAGATCAAGACAAGGAGGAGACTATATGAGGAGACACGTGAGGAGACCTAGGAGGAGACGGAGGAGACAAGGAGGAGACGGAGACGAGGAGGAGACGGAGGAGACAAGGGAGAGCACGTCTTATGATGACACTCCTGATATACGGGCGATGGCACAGGATACGGGCGGAGGAGGATGGAGGAGACCGAGGAGGAGACGGATATCATACGATGGACGGGGCGAGGAGACGGAGGAGACAAGGGAGGAGACAGGAGACGCAGTGAGACTCCAGGAGGAGACCTGATATAATTATGGAGGACTATGGAGACCTAGGAGAGACGAGAGAGGAGACGGAGGAGACGGAGGAGACAAGGAGGAGACAATGATATACGAAGGAGGAGACGGAGGGAGGACAAGGAGGAGATGCAGGAGATGAGGAGGAATGGAGAGACAAGGAGGAGACGTGAGGAGGACGAGGAGGAGACGTGAGGAGAGGAGGACGCATTTAGGAGGAGACAAGGAGGAGACGGAGCAGACGGAGAGACAAGGAGGAGACAAGGAGGAGACGGAGGAGACGAGAGGAGACTTGAGGAGGAGGAGGGAGACGAGAGGACAGGAGGAGATGGAGACGAGGGAGACAAGGAGGACGAGGAGAGAGGGAGGAGACGAGGAGGACGGACTGGAGGGAGACAAGGAGGAGACAAGAGGAGGCAGGATATATCAAGGAGGAGACGAGGAGACGGGTGAGGATGGAGAGACAAGGAGACAAGGAGAGGATGGAGGAGAGCGAAGAGGAGGAGATGAGGAGGAGACCCAGGAGGAGACGAGGAGGAGACAAGGAGGAGACAAGGAGGAGACCCGGAGGAGACGGAGGAGATGGAACGGGCGATAGACGGAGGAGACGATACGGGCTGACACGAGCACGCTGAGGAGACGAGGAGACCAGAGAGGAGACGCAGACCTGAGGAGAAGGATATCCAGCGAGGAGACGAGGATAATGGGAGACGGAGGAGACTGAGGCACCCAGGAGACGGAGGAGACAAGGAGGAGACCCAGAGGAGACCCAGTGAGGAGACAAGGGAGGAGACGAGGAGGATATTGGCCAGAGGAGACCTGAGGAGGAGACGAGGAGACGAGGACGAGGAGGGACGAGGAGACGGAGGGAGCATGAGCGAGGAGACAAGGAGGAGACCTGAGGAGTGGAGACGTGAGGAGGATGTTGAGGAGACGTGGAGGAGACAAGGAGGAGACAAGGAGGACAAGGAGGAGCATTGGGCAACGAGGAGGACGGAGGAGACGGAAGGAGACGCAGGAGGAGACGAGGAGGAGACGAGAGAGACTGCAGGAGACATGGAGGAGACGAGGAGGAGATGAGAGACGGAGAGACTAGGAGGACGACCTGGAGGAGCACGTGGGCGAGGAGACAATATATCTGGAGGAGACGATGAGGAGACGAGGACTAGGAGAGGAGATTAAGGAGAGACCTATACGACGGAGGAGACCTGGTGACATAATTTGCGAGACACGAGGAGAGATGAGGAGGAGACCTGGAGAGCACGAGGATATACGACGTGATGACACGCCGAGGATCGTGAGGAGACCCAGAGGAGACGAGGAGGACGTGAGACATCGGGAGATGAGGAGGAATGAGGAGGAGACATCCGGTGAGAGAGACGCGGCGAGGAGACGAGAGGAGACCCAGAGGATGACAAACTATGGAGACCTGGATATCGGGCTAGGCCACGCCAGTATATCAAACGAGGACAAAAGAGGAGACGGAGGACCCATGACGGAGACCATAGGACCTGACATTTAAGGACATGTAAGCGAGGAGACGTGATGGGAGCACGTATGATGGAGACCCAGGAGGAGACGAAGAGGAGACGAGAGTGAGACGGAGGAGGAGGAGACCCAGGAGACTTGAGAGAGATGAGACGGAGGAATTATACCTGAGACTCTGAGGAGACAAGGAGGAGACGAGGAGGACCAAGGAGGGAGACGGAGGAGACCTGAGAGAAGACATGAGGAGACGACACGCGAGGAGACCTAGGAGGAGACGGAGGAGACCCAGGCCAGGAGACACGGAGGAGACGTATGAGGAGCACGGAGGAGCACGGAGGAGACAAGGAGGACTGGACGAGACGGAGGAGACGAGGAGGATGGAGGAGACAAGTGATGACGGAGGATGACAAGGAGGAGGATATGAGAGGAGGAGGAATTATGATATCTGCGGAGGAAGACCAGAGGAGGAGACGAGGAGGAGACGAGCTGAGGAAGACCCAGAGGGCCCATACATCTAGACGACGAGGAGACAAAGGAGACAGAGAGTATTGGGCGGAGGAGCATCTGAGGAGGATGAGGAGGAGACAAGGAGGAGACAAGGAGGAGACGTGGAGGATATCAGGAGGACGTGAGGAGACGTGAAGGAGGACAATGAGGAGACGGAGGAGGACAAAGAAGGAGACATTGGGCAAGGAGACAAAAGAGGAGACCGGAGGAGACAATGACAAGGAGGAGATGGGAAGGAGATCTGAGGAGGAGACCTATGATGAGCACAATATGAGACCCAGGAGGAGACGGAGGAGATGAGGAGACGAGGTGAGGAGACGAGGAGGAGACACATGAGACAAGGAGGACGGACGGAGACTATATTAAGACTTGAGGAGACTATGAGACGAGGAGGAGAGGAGGAGGAGACGAGGAGGAGACGGAGAGATGAGAGGAGCACGGAGGAGACGTGAGGAGACGAGGAGACGAGGACGACGTGATGGCACGGAGGAGACGGAGGAGCACGGGCATGAGACAATGAGGACAAGGAGGAGGACGCAGGAGACAAGGAGAGAGACGTGAGGAGATGAGGAGGAGGCTGAGGACAAGGAGTGAGACGAGGAGAGACGAGGAGGAGACGGAGGAGACGAGGAGGAGAGGAGGAGACGAGGAGACGCAGGAGGAGACGTGAGGAGACAAGGAGACGAGGAGGACGAGGAGACGAGAGGAGACGGAGGAGTATTAAGGAGGAGACGAGGAGGAGACGAGGAGACGGAGGACAAGGAGGAGACGTGGAGGAGACAAGGAGACAAGAGGACGGAGGAGACAAGGAGACGAGACGGAGGAGACGGAGGAGATGAGACAAGGAGGAGACAAGTGAGACCTGAGGAGGATCATGAGGAGACCTGATGACGCACTTGACATCCAGGAGGAGACCCAGGAGGACCCAGACGGGCGAGGACGGACGGAGACATTTATGAGGAGATGGAGGAGACGTGGAGGAGACGAGGAGGAGCACGGTAGAGACTTGGAGGAGACAAGGATACCAGGAGGAGACGGGAGACAAGGATAAGACGAGGAGGAGACGGAGGAGACGGAGAGGAGACGGAGGAGACGGAGGACGAGGAGGAGGATGAGGAGACGAGGAGGAGACGGAGGAGACAACGGAGGAGACGAGGAGGACTGAGGAGGAGACGGAGGGAGACAAGGAGGAGCACTTGAGGAGACAAGGAGGAGACTTGAGGAGACGCAGGACGAGGAGGAGACGGAGGAGACGAGGAGGAGACAAGGAGGAGACGGAGGAGACGAGGAGACGGAGGAGGAGACGTGGAGGAGACGAGGAGACAAGGAGGAGACGGAGGAGACGGAGGAGGATATGAGGCTTTAGAGACGAGACACGTGAGGAGATTGCAAGAGAGGAGACAAGGAGGAGACAAGGAGGAGATGTAAGGAGACGAGGAGGAGACGAGACGAGGAGGAGACGGAGGAGACAAGGACGGAGACGAGAGGAGACAAGGAGGACGACGAGATGAGATACGATGAGACGGAGGAGACGCATGAGACCTGAGTACACGCGATGAGACCTGAGGAGGAGACGGAGAGCACGTGAGGACAAGGATGGAGACGCGGAGACTATGTGGCGAACGGAGGATGAGACCCGAGTGAGACGGCTGGCGACACGGGCGATGAGACTATATGAGACGGAGGAGACCTGAGGATGAGACCAGGATGACCTGAGGAGCATCTTATATATTGTATGCTGAGGAGACGAGGAGGAGACCTGATGAGCATGAGGAGACCATGAGACGAGGAGGAGACGCGGAGGAGACCTGGAGGAGACGAGGAGGAGACGGAGGAGACGGAGGAGACTATATGAGACCAGGAGGAGACTGAGGAGGAGACGAGGGAGGAGACAAGGAGGAGACTAGTGAGACGGAGAGACAAGGAGGAGACGTTAGGAGACTAGGAGGACAATCGGCGATATCTGAGGATGACATCAGGAGGAGCACGGAGGAGTACTCCAGGACAAGGGAGGAGCATCTAGGACGGAGGAGACGAGGCAGGAGGACTTGGAGGAGACGAGAGGAGACGGAGGAGACTTCCAGACAAGGAGACGGAGGAGACAAGGAGGAGGATGACGGATGGAGACGGTGAGCGAGATACGAGCGAGACGGGAGGAGACCCAGGAGGAGACGTGAGGAGACAAGGAGGAGACGGAGACGGAGGACGGAGGAGACAAGGAGGAGACGGAGGAGACAAGGAGGAATGGAGGAGACAAGGAGGAGACGAGAGGAGGACGGAGGAGACCATATGAGACGGAGGAGGCCCATGGAGACACGAGGAGACGGGAGGAGACGAGGGAGGAGACGGAGGAGACAAGGGGAGGGAGACCCAGGAGTGAGACAAGGAGGAGACGAGATGGGAGGAGACGAGGAGGAGACATATGACAAGGAGACAAGATGAGGAGACGGAGGAGACATTACCAGGAGACGGGGAAGGAGGAGACAAGGAGGAGACAAGGAGGAGACAGGAGGAGACAAGGAGGAGACGGAGGAGGATGCGAAGGAGACAAGAAGGAGACAAAAAGAGGAGACGGAGGAGACGGGGAAGGAGGAGAGGTAAGGACGACGAGGAGGAGACCAGGATATATTGGGCGAGGAGACGAGGAGGAGACGTGAGGAGATGAGGAGGAGAGGAGGGACGTGGAGGACATGAGGAGACGAGGAGGAGACGGGACGAGACGAGGAGGACGTGGAGGAGACGGAGGAGACTGGTGAGGAGATGGAGGAGCGATAAGACTGCAGGAGGAGACGGACTGAGACAAGGAGGAGACGGAGGAGACGGAGACGCCAGGAGGAGACAGGAGGAGACGAGGAGGAGACGGAGGAGACGGAGGAGCATCAAGGAGGAGACGGAGGAGACAAGGAGGAGACCTGAGGAGGAGACAAGGAGGAGACGGAGGAGGACGAGGAGGAGACGTGAGGAGCACAAGGAGTGGGACAAATGGAGTGAGATCTATATGAGAGGACGGAGGGACATCCAGAGGAAGACCCAGGAGGACGGAGGAGACCTGAGGATGAGACGGAGGAGCACGGGCGTGAGGAGACAAGGATGGAACGGATATCTATGAGTGGACGACCTGAGACATTGCTGAGGAGACGAGATGACATCTGATAGGAGGAGACGGAGGAGGAGACCCAGGAGAACGAGGAGGAGACGGGCGAGTGCGAGACCAGGAGACGGGCGATATACGCGAGACACGGAGGAGACGTATGGAGGAGGAGACATGAGGAGCACGAGGAGATGATTTATGATGAGACGAGAGGAGACGGAGGATGAGACGGAGAGACGGAGACATTGAGGAGGAGACAAGGAGGAGACGGAGGAGACAAGAGGAGATTATGGAGATGGAGGAGACGAGGGAGGAGACAAGGAGAGGACAAGGAGGAGACGAGGAGGAGACGTGGAGGAGACGGCAGGAGGACGAGGAGGAGATCCTCGGCGCTCACCGCAGCCCACTGCTCCTTAATAACTAAGGATGGGTTAAATGCAGAGAACTAATTTCCCCTTGGGGATTAATAAAAGTGTATATTCTATATATACACATATATACACACACATATATATATATGTATACATATATATATATGTGTGTGTATATACAGGACTCTCAGAAAATTAGAATATTGTGATAAAGTTCTTTATTTTCTGTAATGCAAAAACAAAATGCATTCTGGATTCATTACAAATCAACTGGAAATATTGCAAAGCCTTTATTCTTTAATATTTAATATTTTAATTGCATTACAGAAAATAAAGAACTTCATCACAATATTCTAATTTTCTGAGACAGTCCTGTATATGTATACAGGACTGTCTCAGAAAATTAGAATATTGTGATGAAGTTCTTTATTTTCTGTAATGCAATTCAAAACAAAATGTCATGCATTCTGGATTCATTACAAATCAACTGAAATATTGCAAGTTTTTATTCTTTTTAATATTGCTGATTATGGTTTACAGCTTAAGAAAACTCAAATATCCTATCTCAAATATTAGAATATCATGAAAAAGTATACTAGTAGGGTATTAACAAATCACTTGAATTGTTCAATTAACTCGAAACACCTGCAAGGGTTTCCTGAGCCTTGACAAACACTCAGCTGTTATAAATCTTTTTTTTTACTTGGTCTGAGGAAATATTAAAATTTTATGAGATAGGATTTTAGAGTTTTCTTAAGCTGTAAAAAATAATCAGCAATATTAAAAGAATAAAAGGCTTGCAATATTTCAGTTGATTTGTAATGAATCCAGAATGCATGACATTTTTGTTTTTTTAATTGCATTACAGAAAATAAAGAACTTTATCACAATATTCTAATTTTCTGAGACAGTCCTGTATATGTGTGTGTGTATATATATATATATATATATATGTGTGTATATATATATATATATATATGTGTGTATATATGTATATATATATATGTGTGTGTATATATGTATATATATATATGTGTGTATATATATAAACATATATATATATATGTAACATATATATATATATATATGTATATATATATATATGTCGCCTTTCAACCGCTGGCTGTCGAGGTGGAGTCAGCTTTAACAATGTAAGCATGTGAGACAACTGGAAGACTTTCTGGGGAAAACCTGATCTGATGAGGAGAGACGGCATTCCATCCATGGACGGAGCGCCTCATTTTCTGCGAATATGACCAAGTTGATCACCGGACTTAATCCATGACAAACCCAGGGTCTAGATCAGGAACCGGGAGCAGAGTTGTAGTTTAACACCCTTCTCTGCTCTTCCATTCGAGCAGTTACCCACCCATGACTTTAGAGTAGAGACTGTGTCTGTCCCACGGCCACTTCAATTAAATAAATCAAAAGTAAGCAGAAGAGGAGTCGTATAACAATAACCTTATACAAGTTAACACAATTATTTCAGCAGTGCAACAAAATAGGTCTATTAAATGTGGTCTCCTAAATATTCGATCTCTGTCATCTAAAGCTGTGTTACTGAATGATTTAATATCAGATAATCACATTGATTTATGTTGCCTAACTGAAACCTGGCTGAGCCATGAAGAATATGTCTGCCTGAATGAATCGACTCTCCAAGTCATATTAATACTCACATTCCTCGAGGCACCGTCGAGAGGTGGAGTAGCAGCCATCTTTGAATCGAGCCATTAATTAATCCTCAACCAAAATTACACTACACCTCATTTGAAAGCCTTGTTCTTAGTCTTTCACATCCAACCTGGAAAACACTACAGCCAATTGATTTGTGATTCTGTACCGCCACCAGGTCCATATTCAGAGTTTATATCTGAATTTCAGAATTTATATCAAGTTTGGTTCTTAAAACCGATAAAGTTATTATTGTTGGAGATTTTAATATCCATGTGGATGTTGATAATGATTGCCTTAGTGCTGCATTCATCTCCTTGTTGACTCGATTGGCTTCTGTCAGAGAGCACAGAAACCCACCACAGCTTTGGCCACACGCTTGATCTTGTTCTTACTTATGGCGTTGACATTGAGCATTTGAACGCCTTCCCACAGAATCCTCTTCTGTCAGACCACAACCTCATAACTTTTGAATTTATACTACCGAGTGTACCGTTAGTCAAAAGTTTCTACACTAGATGTCTAACTGATAGTGCTGTAGCTAAATTTAAAGAAGCGATTCCTTCTGTATTTGATTCGATACCACGCCTCAATATAACAGAGGACTCCTGGTCTAACTTTAGTCCGTCCCAGATTGATCATCTTGTTGACAGTGCCATAGGCTCTCTGAGAATGACACTGACTCGATAGCCCTCTGAAGAAGAAGACAGTGAGGAAGAGGAGGTTTGCTCCTGGTATAACCTCAGACCCGCAAAACTGAAGCAAACGTCATTTAAAGCTTGAACGATATGCTCAACTAATCTCAAGAATCCCGCTTAGTTTGGCGAGATAGTCTTAAAACATATAAGAAGGCCTCCGTAATGCCAGAGCAGCCTATTACTCATCAATAATAGAAAAATAAAACAACCCCAGGTTTCTCTTCAGCACTGTAGCCAGGCTGACAGAGAGTCACAGCCTGTGGAGCCGAGCATTCCTATAAACCTTAGTGGTAATGACTTTATGAACTTCTTTAATGAAAAGATTTTAACTATTAGGACAAGATTAATAATCTTGCCCATAACCAGTGCCAATCTGTCCTCAAGTGGAATGGCCTTGGAAACCGCTGTATGCCCTGGTGTATATTTGAGGATTTTCCTATCAACCGTGACCAATTATTTTCAACGGTTTCTTTCAACACGCCTACCTGTCTCTTGGACCCCATCCCGACGAGGCTGCTTAAAGACGCTTTTGCCTTTAATTGGCGGCTCTATTAGATATTATCAATGTGTCTCTGCTAACAGGCCACGCATCACACCTTCAAGGTGGCTGTTATTAAACCTCTCCTGAAGAAGCCCACCTGGATCCAGAGGTATTGGCTAACTACAGACCGATCTCAACCTCCCTTCCTCTCCAAGATCCTTGAGAAAGTGGTCGCAAATCAGTTGTGCGACTTTCTACATCATAATAGTTTATTTGAGAAATTTCAATCAGGATTTAGAAAACACCACAGCACCGAGACGGCACTGGTGAAAATTACAAATGACCTCTTAATGGCAGCAGATAAAGGACTCTCTCTGTCCTGGTCTTGTTAGACCTTAGTGCTGCATTCGACACCATTGACCATGACATCCTGTTACAGAGACTGGAGCAGTCGATTGGCATTTCAGGCACGGCACTAATTTGGTTTAAATCCTATTTATCAGATCGATCTCAGTTTGTATTTGTAAACGATGACGCCGATAACCACCAACGTTAATCACTGAGTTCCACAAGGTTCTGTGCTAGGACCAATTTTATTTACCTTATACATGCTTCCTTTGGGCAATATTATCAGGAAACACTCCATAAACTTTCAATGTTATGCAGATGACACTCAACTATATTTATCGATAAAACCAGAGGAGAGCAACCAACTCTGTAAAATTCAAGCATGTCTTAAAGACATAAAACATGGATGACCTGCAACTTTGATGTTAAACTCAGACAAAACCAAGTAATTTTAATCGCCCTGAGCACCTCAGAGATCAATTATCTGGTGATGTGGATTCTGTAGACGGCATTGCCCTGGCATCCAACACCACTGTAAAGAATCTTGGCGTTATCTTTGATCGACTTGTCCTTTAACTCCCACGTAGCAAATCTCAAGGACTGCATTCTTTCATCTACGTAATATTTCAAAATCAGGCACATCTTGTCTCAAAAAGATGCAGAAAATTGGTTCACGCGTCACATTTCGAGACTGGATTACTGCAACCCTTATTAGCAGGCTGCTCTATAAATCTCTTAGGTCCCTCCAGTTGATCCAGAATGCTGCAGCTCGTGTTCTCACTAAACTAAGAAAAGAGATCACATCACTCCTGCACTAGCTGCTCTGCACTGGCTCCCAGTAAAATCAAGAATCACTTTTAAAATTCTTCTCTTAACCTACAAAGCCTTGATTGGTGATGCTCCATCATATCTTAAGGAGCTTGTCGTACCATATTGCTCCCCACCAGAGAGCTACGCCACTAAATGCGTGACTACTTGTAGTTCCTAGAGTCTTAAAAAGCACCATCGGAGCCAGAGGCTTTAGTTATCAAGCTCCTCTTTATGGAACCAGCTTCCACCTTCAGTCCGGGAGGCAGACACAGTCACCTCGCTTAAGAGTAGACTTAAGACCTTCCTCTTGACAGAGTTTATAGTTAGGCTGAATCAGGTTTGCCCTGGTCCAGCCCCTTGATATGCTGCTATAGGCTTATAGCTGCCGGGGACGTTTTAGGATGCACTGAGTACCTATCTCCTTTTTCTCTCCTTAAGGATGAATTTTCATCTCAATCACACGCTACTAACTCTGCTTTCTCCCCGAAGTCCTTGACTTTACGCCTCATGGGGTCATCGGACCCTATGAGACGGCATAGATCCTATCTGCCTGATGGACTGCCTGGGTCGTGGAATTCCTGCTCATGACTACGCCACTGTCCTGTTGAGACTCCGCCCACTCCTCCTCCCCACCGCCATCTGCCTGATGGATCGTGGAGGTCTCCATCGTGGAATATGCTTACTATGAACTATTCATACACTCTGTCATATTCATTGAATGTATTTAACTCTAAATCTGTCCTTCTGTACACATTACATCTATTGCATCTGTCCATCCTAGGAGAGGGATCCTCCTCTGTTGCTCTCCTCCAGGTTTCTTCCTTTTTTCCCTGAAGGGTTATTTGGGAGTTTTTCCTGGTCCGATGTGAGGTTTTGGGGCAGGGATGTCTATGTGTACAGATTGTAAAGCACTGAGACAAATTTGTAATTTGTGAAATTGGGCTATACAAATAAACTGAATTGAGTTGACTTGAATATATGAATATATGTATAATATTATTTATATGTATACACATATATATATATGTGTGTGTGTGTGTAAACAATGAAGCAACAAAGTCCTTTACCTCCATGAGCATGGCCACGGTCATAGGCCCCACCCCCCCTGGAACAGGTGTGATGAATCCTGCTCTCTGATTGGCCGAGGCGTAGTGGACGTCCCCGACGACCCGTTTCCCGCTGGCCTTCGTCTCATCTGTCAGAGACAAGAGGTTCCATCATATATACAGTATATATATATGTATATATACATATATAGATGTGTATATACATGTATGTGTATATATATATGTGTATATATATATGTGTATATATATATGTGTGTATGTGTATATATATATGTGTATATATATGTATGTGTATATATATATAGATACACATATATATGTATCTATATACGTATATATGTGTATATATATATATATATATGTGTATATATACATATATATACACATATATATACACAAATATATATACACACATATATATTAGAGATGCACCGATCAGGTTTTTGGTGCCGATCACCGATCACTGAAATCAGTACCTGCCGATCACCGATAATACCGATCAGTGTCGATTGAAGCATTCTATTTATTGTGTAGCATTATTGCTATGAGGACTATGAGGAAATACATATATAAAGCACCTCAAACATTAAAGAAATTACAGATTTCTTTAAACATTTAGGACTTTTACTTTGAAAAATGTCCTAATTGATACATTAAAATTGTTTGATTGCTATTGTAGGGGATTTCAGATATGTATGGAACACATCTGCATCATTCATTTCCTGGAACTCTTGGGGAAATCTATATACAGGACTTTTTTTAACATACAAAAGTCTGACTTATTTTTATAAACTCTTCCTTGGTACAGTAAAAATGTTTTAATGTTAGCATAATTTAAGCTAAATCTCAGAAACGATCTATAAAGATACAAAATCAGTTCCACGGAGGGAGGAGACGAGGAGGAGACAAGAGACGTGAGGAGACGAGGAGGAGACGTGAGGAGACGAGGAGGAGACGTGAGGAGACAAGGAGGAGACGTGAGGAGACGTGAGGAGACAAGGAGGAGACGTGAGGAGACGAGGAGGAGACGAGGAGGAGACAAGGAGGAGACAGGAGGAGACAAGGAGGAGACGTGAGGAGACGAGGAGGAGACGTGAGGAGACAAGGAGGAGACGTGAGGAGACGTGAGGAGACGAGGAGACTCCAGAGGAGACGAGGAGGAGACGAGGAGGAGACGTGAGGAGACGTGAGGAGACAAGAAGGAGACAATGAGGAGACAAGGAGGAGACGTGAGGAGACAAGGAGGAGACGTGAGGAGACGAGGAGGAGACGTGAGGAGCATTGTAAGGAGACGGAGACCTAGAATGGAGGAGACGAGGAGGGAGACGAGAGAGACGGAGGAGACGAGGAGGAGACGGAGGAGGTCAAGGATAGAATGAGAGGAGACGCGGAGTGGAGACGAGGAGGAGACGTGGAGGGACATGAGGAGACGAGGAGGAGACGATGAGGAGACGGAGGAGACGCAGGAGGAGACGGAGGATGGGCGAGGAGACTAGATAAGACAAGGAGGAGGACAAGGAGGAGACGGAGGAGACGAGATGATGAGGAGACAAGGAGACCAGGAGGAGACGGAGGAGACAGACACGGAGGAGCACGGGCGATGGAGACCTGAGTGACTTTATGACACGGGCTGAGGCACGGAGGAGACGGAGGAGACGAGTGAGGAGACGTGAGGAGACGAGATATACGGGCGATGGAGACATGAGGAGACGAGGAGGAGACGTGAGGAGACAAGGAGGAGACGTGAGGAGACCAGGAGGAGACAAGGAGGAGACGAGGAGGAGACCTGGAGGAGACATGAGGAGGACAGGAGGAGACAAGGAGGAGACGGAGGAGACCCAGGAGGAGACAACGAGCGAGACAAGGAGGACGACGGAGGACATTGTACAAGGCGAGGAGACAGTTAGGAGACGGAGGAGACACGGGCGAGTGAGACGGAGGAGACAATGAGGAGACGGAGGACTAGAGGATATTGAGACGGAGAGACTTAGAGGAGACATTACGAGGAGCACTTGAGTAATGGTGACCTGGAGGAGATGGGCGACCACCCAGGAGACGAGGGAGGAGACAAGGAGGAGACGAGGAGGAGACGGAGGAGACGGAGGAGACAAGGAGGAGACAAAGTAGGAGGACGAGGTAGGATGGCGGATGAGGAGGACAAGGAGGAGACGAGGAGGAGACAAGGAGGAGACAAGGAGGAGACGGAGGAGACCAATGGAGACAGACGAGATGGAGGAGACAAGGAGGAGACGGAGACAAGGATGACATGAGGAGACAAGATGACGAGGAGGAGACGGAGAGAATCAACGGAGGAGACCTGAGGACACTGTACAAGGCTTAGACGAGGCAGGACATTGAGGGACGAGAGACGTGAGGATATCAAGGGAGGAGATGGGAGGAGACGTGAGGAGACAAGGACGAGGAGACCCAGGAGGACACAAGGAGGAGACGAGGAGGACGTGGAGGAGATGAGGAGGAGATATGCGAGGACGGACATTATGAGGAGACGAGGAGGAGACGGAGGAGATCTATGAGGAGACGGAGGAGACAAGGAGGAGATCTAAGAGGAGACCTGAGGAGATTGAGGATGAGATTGCGGAGGAGGACAAGACGTGAGGAGACGAGGAGGAGAACGAGGAGGAGACGAGGAGGAGACGAGGAGACGACGGAGGAGAATCCAGGAGGATGTGGCTAGGAGACAATGGCTAGGAGACCAGCGGAGGAGACGCCGAGGAGACAAGGAGGAGATCTGGAGGAGATGACAAGGCTGAGCACGAGAGACAAGGAGGAGACAAGGAGGAGATTGAGTAGAGAATGTGGAGGAGACGTGAGGAGACGAGGAGGAGACAAGGAGGAGACGAGGAGCAAGACGGAGACCAGAGGAGACGAGGAGTGACGATGGGAGGAGACCAGGATATATCTGAGGAGACGCAGGAGGAGACGTGAGGAGACATGGAGGAGACGAGGATACCAGGAGGAGACGAGGAGGAGACTGCGGAGGAGACGAGAGGAGACGAGGATCCAGGAGGAGACCTGGAGAGCATTGCCATGGAGGAGACGAGGAGGAGACAAGGAGGAGACGAGGAGGAGACATGAGTGAGACTCCAGGAGGAGAATGAGGAGACAAGGAGACAAGACGGAGGAGACGGAGACATCGAGGAGGACGCACAAGAGATGATAGGAATGAGGAGGAGACGGAGAGGACAAGGAGGAGACGAGGAGGAGACAGGAGGAGACGAGGAGACGACGAGGAGGAGACGTGAGGGCACTTGAGACATTTAAGAAGGAGACAATGGAGGACGAGCACAAGGAGGAGACGAGAGGAGACATATGAGGAGACGAGGAGGAGACGAGAGACATGAGACGAGGAGGAGACAAGGGAGGAGACTATGAGGAGGATCTAGGAGGAGACGTGAGGAGACGAGGAGGAGACGAGGAGGAGACGTGAGGAGACGAGGAGCAGACGTGAGGAGACAAGGAGGAGACGAGGAGGAGACGTGAGGAGACGAGGAGGAGACGTGAGGAGACGAGAGACGAGGAGACAAGGAGGAGACGGAGGAGACGAGGAGGAGACCCAGGAGGAGACGAGGAGAGAGACGAGGAGGAGACAGGAGGAGACAAGGAGGAGACGGAGGAGACGAGGAGGAGACACGTGAGGAGACATGATGGAGACGAGGAGGAGATGAGGAGGGAGCACCTGAGGAGACAACGGAGGAGACGGGCGATAGACTGAGGAGACTCCTGGAGGACACGGCGAGGAGACGTGAGGAGACCTGGAGGAGATGAGGAGGAGACGGAGGAGACTGAGGAGGAGACGCGGAGGAGACAAGGAGGAGACTTAGGAGGACGGAGGAGACGTGAGGAGACGAGGAGGGAGACGAGGAGGAGATTAAGGAGGAGACGAGAGGATGAGGAGACTGGAGGAGACAAGGAGGGAGACAGGAGGAGAAGGCGGAGGAGATGGAGGAGACGGAGGAGGAGACGGGGAGGAGACAAGGAGGAGACGAGGAGGAGACAAGGAGGAGGACAGGAGGAGACAAGGAGGAGATTGTGGAGACGGATATATTAAATGAGTGAGACGTGAGGAGACGCAGGAGGAGACAAGAAGGAGTATTGCAAGAGGAGACGTGAGGAGACAAGAGAGGAGACAAGGAGGAGACCGCCAGGAGACGAGGAGGAGACGACCTGGAGACATCGCCGAGGAGACGAGAGGAGACGGGCGATGGAGATCTGAGGAGGATCTTATGAGGAGCACTGGAGGAGACATGATGACGCAGAGCGAGGATGAGCCCAGGAGACCCAGAGACAGACGGAGACGGGCGAGGAGACGGAGGAGACGTATGAGGACCCATGGCGGAGACGACGGAGGAGACCCAGAGGACCTGAGAGAGACAAGGAGGAGACGAGACGGGAGACGGAGGAGCACGGAAGGAGCACGGACGGAGGAGACAGAGTGAGACCCAGCTGAGGAGACGAGGAGGAGACGAGGAGTGGAGACGGAGGAGGAGACCTGAGAGACATGAGACAAGTAATGAGCATTACAAATGAGGAGACAAGGAGACGGAGGAGACGAAGGAGGAGACGGAGGAGATGAGGAGACGAGAGACAAGGAGGAGAATGCAGGAGGACGAGGAGGAGACGGAGGAGACGAGGAGGAGACTGTGGAGGAGACGAGGAGGAGACGAGGAGGAATGGAGGAGACGGGAGGAGACATGAGGAGGAACGAGGAGGAGACGGAGGAGACGAGGAGAGGAGGATTTTGAGGAGACAAGAGAGGAGACGGAGGAGGACGAGGAGGAGACGGAGGAGACGGAGGAGACGCAGAGGAGACGAGGAGGGATATTGCGAGGACGCAGAGACCAGGATGACGTGAGGAGCATGGGCGAGGAGACGAGTGGAGACGGGCGAGGAGACAAGGAGGAGACGGAGGAGACAAGGAGGAGACGTGAGGAGACATGGCGAGACAAGGAGTGGAGACGTGAGGAGACTATATGGAGACGAGGAGACGTAAGGACCCAGATGGAGACGATGATGAGCACGGGCGATGGAGACGAGGATGAAGACATCTGAGGATATCTATGAGATATTACCTGGAGGAGACCCAGGAGGGAGACCAGGACAAGGAGGAGACCTGAGGAGAGATGAGGAGGAGACGGAGGAGCATGAGGAGACGGAGGAGGAGGACGACGGAGGAGACGGGCGAGACTATCGGAGGAGACGAGGAGGAGACGGAGGACGAGGAGGAGGACGGAGGGAGACATTGTAAGGAGGAGACATGAGGAGGACGGAGGAGATATTTGAGGAGACAGTGAGGAGCATTCCGAGGAGACGACTGGAGGAGACAAGGAGGAGACGAGGAGGAGACGAGGAGGAGATGGAGGAGACGAGGAGGACGAGGAGGACGGAGGACAAATTATATATTTAAGGAGGAGACGTGAGGAGATTTAAGGAGGAGTATAGGAGGAGACAAGGAGGAGGACATTGTAGGAGGGAGACGGAGGAGGAGACAAGGAGGAGACGTGAGGAGACAACGAGGAGACAAGAAGGAGACAATGAGGAGACAAGGAGGAGACAAGGAGGACGTGGAGGAGGATTCCAGGAGGAGATGATGAGACGGAGGAGACCTAGAGGAGGAGACGAGAGGAGACGGAGGAGCATGAGGAGGAGAGGAGGAGGACGTGGAGGAGACCTGAGGATGAGACGAGGAGGAGACGTCCAGGAGGAGACGAGGAGGAGACATGAAGGAGACGGGAGGAGACGAGGAGGAGATAAGGGAGGACAGACGGAGGAGACGAGGAGGAGGACCAGGAGGAGACGCGAGGAGCATTACACGCAGGAGGAGACGAGGAGGACGAGGACGAGGGAGGAGACGAGGGAGGAGACGGAGGAGACAAGGAGGACGCATATATCAAGGAGGAGACGAGGAGGAGACAAGGAGGAGACGTGAGGAGACGAGGAGGAGACTATATATTTATGAGACGAGTGAGGAGACGAGGAGGAGACGAGGAGGAGACGAGGAGGAGACGTGAGGAGACGAGGAGACGTGAGGAGACGTGAGGAGACGAGGAGGAGACAAGGAGGAGACGAGGAGGAGACGAGG
Organism: Pseudoliparis swirei; assembly: GCF_029220125.1. Classification (NCBI taxonomy): domain Eukaryota; kingdom Metazoa; phylum Chordata; class Actinopteri; order Perciformes; family Liparidae; genus Pseudoliparis; species Pseudoliparis swirei. The sequence goes on along the minus strand of NC_079399.1, from coordinate 662,389 downwards.
AGGAGACGTGAGGAGGAGCATTGCAGGAGACGAGACAGGAGGAGACGTGGAGGAGACGAGGAGGAGACAAGGAGACAAGGAGGAGAGGGGAGGAGACAAGGAGGAGACGAGAGGACAAGGAGGGAGACAAGGAGGAGACGGAGGAGACGAGGAGGAGACGGGTGAGGAGACAAGGAGGAGGACCAGGAGGAGAATCTATGTGATGAGACCTGAGGACCTGCAGTGTGATGAGCATTGCTGAGGAGACATGAGGAGACCCAGGAGTGAGACGTGGAGAGACCTGGAGGAGACCATATGAGCACTATGATGAGCACAAGGAGGGAGACGAGGAGGACGGAGGAGACAAGGAGGAGACAGGAGGAGACAAGGAGGAGATGTGAGGAGACGAGGAGGAGACAACGAGGAGACAAGGAGGAGACGTGAGGAGACAAGGAGGAGACGAGGAGGAGACGTGAGGAGACAATGAGGAGACGTGAGGAGACAAGAAGGAGACAAGAAGGAGACAAAGAGGAGACGTGAGGAGACAAGGAGGAGATGTAAGGAGACGAGGAGGAGACGAGGAGGAGACAAGGAGGAGACGAGGAGGAGACGTGAGGAGATGAGGAGGAGAGGTGAGGAGACGTGAGGAGACAGGAGGAGACGAGGAGGAGACGAGGAGACGAGGAGCAGACGTGAGGAGACGTGAGGAGACGAGGAGGAGACAAGGAGGAGACGAGGAGGAGACGTGAGGAGACAAGGAGGAGACGTGAGGAGACGTGAGGAGACGAGGAGGAGACGAGGAGGAGACGAGGAGGAGACGTGAGGAGACCCGGAGGAGACGCAATGACAAACGAGTGGAGACGTTATACGAGACGTTAGCGAGACAAAAGAGGACGGCACGAGCTGTCATGAGGAGACAAGGAGGAGACAAGGATGACCCAGGAGGAGACCGCTGGAGGAGACGAGGAGGACGAGGAGGAGACACTGGAGGAGATGAGGATGGAGGAATTACCAGTACATGAGTGAGACTCCAGGAGGAGACGTGAGGAGACTTGAGGAGGAAGACTATAATTTGAGGAGACCTGAGGAGGAGATTTCAGGGAGGAGACAACATAACGAGGAGGGAATGGGGAGGAGACGGAGGAGACAAGGAGGAGACGGAGGAGACGGAGGAGACTATATGGAGGACGAGGGAGGAGACAGAGAGACGTGGAGGAGACGAGGAGGAGACGGAGGAGACAACATGAGACAAGGAGGAGACGGAGGAGACAATATACGACACGCGAGGAGACGGAGGAGGAGGCCGGGCGGAGGAGACAAGGAGGAGACGAGGAGGACGACGAGAGGAGACGGAGGAGGAGATGAGGAGACGGAGGAGGAGACGGAGGAGACGAGAGGAGACGAGAGTGAGATGAGGAGACGAGGAGGACGTGAGGAGACGAGGAGGAGACGTGAGGAGACAAGGAGGAGACGAGGAGGAGACGAGGAGGAGACGTGAGGAGACGAGGAGGAGACGTGAGGAGACGAGGAGGAGACCAGGAGGACGAGGAGGAGACGAGGATGGACCGTGAGGAGACCCAGGAGGAGACGGGCGATGGAAAACGGAGACCCAGGCAGAGGAGACGAGGATGAGACGGATGGATATCAAGGAGGAGACAAGGAGGAGACGGAGGAGACAAGGAGGAGACGGAGACGGGAGGAGGACGCAGGGAGGAGACGCAGGAGAGACCCAGAGGAGACGAGGAGGAGACGTGAGGAGACGTGAGGAGGAGACGAGGAGGAGACGTGAGGAGACGAGGAGGAGAGGTGAGGAGACGTGAGGAGACGTGAGGAGACGAGGAGGAGACGTGAGGAGACGTGAGGAGGAGACGAGGAGGAGACGAGGTGGAGACGAGGAGGAGACGAGGAGGAGACGAGGTGAAGACGAGGAGGAGACGAGGAGGAGACGAGGAGGAGACGAGGAGGAGACGAGGAGGAGACGAGGAGGAGACGAGGAGGAGACGTGAGGAGACAAGGAGGAGACAGGAGGAGACAAGGAGGATGAGGACAAGGGAGGAGACGAGGAGGACGACGGAGGAGACGGAGGAGACAAGGAGGACGAGGAGGACGGAGGAGACGAGGAGGAGACGTATGGAGGAGACGTGGAGGAGACGTGAGGAGAGGAGGAGGAGACGAGGAGGAGACGCGGAGGAGATGAGGAGACAAGGAGGAGACGTTAGAGACGAGGAATGGAGGAGACTGGAGGAGACAAGGAGGACACGCCTAGTGACATCAGAGGAGGAGACCTATGATAGACAAGAGGAGGAGACCATGGAGGAGACGAGGAGGAGACCTGAGACCTGAGGAGACTCCAGGAGGAGACGGAGGAGACACGGGGCGAGGAGACGAGTGAGGAGACAAGGAGGAGACGTGAGGAGACCAGGAGGAGACCCAGGAGACTACGAGGGCTGGAGTGAGACTCCAGGAGACAAGGAGGAGACGAGGAGGAGACTATGAGACGAGAGAGGAGCACGTTGAGCGAGATCAGAGTGATACGAGGAGACGGAGGAGACGTGATATTAAGGAGGAGACGGAGGAGACGAGGAGGAGACAAGGAGGAGACCCAGGAGTGGAGACCGGATATATCGGGCGAGGAGACGAGAGGAGACAAGGAGGAGACAAGGAGGAGACGGAGGAAGGACGAGGATATGATATGCTGGCGAGGACCCAGGAGGAGACGGAGGAGACAAGGAGGAGACGTGAGGAGACAAGATGAGGAGACCCGTGAGGAGACGAGGAGGAGACTTGAGACCGAGGAAGACGAGGAGGAATGCATACGCGAGGAGACAAGGATATGAGACCGGTGAGCGAGACGAGGAGGAGACGTGATGGAGACCAGGAGGAGACGCCGATGCGAGACGGAGGAGACGATGACCACGGAGACGAGGCAGGAGACAATGAGGATGACAAAGAGGATGGAGGGAGACAAGGAGGAGACAAGGAGGAGACAAGGAGAGACGTATGAGGAGACAAGGAGGAGATCCAGAGGAGACAGTGAGGAGACGAGCGGAGGAGACCTGAGGAGACGTGAGAGGATATGAGACTGAGGAGGAGACGGAGGAGATCGAGCCGATGAGATGCAAGGAGACGGAGGAGGACGAGGAGGAGACGAGGAGGAGACAAGGAGGAGACGAGGAGGAGACGTGAGGAGATGAGGAGGAGAGGTGAGGAGACGTGAGGAGACATGAGGAGACGAGGAGGAGACGTGAGGAGACGTGAGACAGATTTGAGGACGGAGGACGAGGAGGAGACATCAAGGAGGACAGGAGGATTGACGGAGGAGACGAGAGAGCACGGAGGAGACAAGGAGGAGATGTGAGACATTAAGGAGGAGACGAGAGGAGACTTGAGGAGGAGACGAGAGGAGACGATTTGGAGGAGACGTGAGGAGATTTCAAGGAGGAGACAAATGAGGAGACATGAGGAGACGAGGAGGAGACGTGAGGAGACGTGAGGAGACGAGATAGACGGAGGAGACAAGGAGGAGACCAGAGGATGAATGAGGAGGAGACGAGACGAGACGTGGAGGAGAGGTGGAGGAGACCCGGAGGAGACGAGAGGACGTGGAGGAGACAAGGAGGATACGTGATGAGACGAGGAGGAGACGAGACCCAGGAGGAGACGTGAGTGAGACAAGGAGGAGGAGACGTATATGAGACGTGAGGAGACTAGGGAGGAGACCCAGGATGGGACGAGGAGGAGACGTTGAGAGACGAGAGATGAGGAGACAAGGAGGAGACGAGGAGGAGACGTGAGGAGACGAGGAGGAGACGAGGAGGAGACGTGAGGAGACAAGGAGGAGACGAGGAGGAGACGTGAGGAGACGAGGAGGAGACGTGAGGAGACAAGGAGGAGACAAGGAGGAGACGTGAGGAGACGAGGAGGAGACAGGAGGAGACAAGGAGGAGACGAGGAGGACGGAGGATATCGTGGAGGAAAACCATATCAAGGAGGAGACAACGAGGAGACGATATATCACGATATATCGGCGGAGACATGCATGCATAGACGCAATGAGGAGACGGAGGAGGACGTGATGGAGACGAGGTGAGGAGACAAGGAGGAGACAAGAAGGAGACGGAGGAGACGAGATGGACGTGAGGAGGAGACGAGGAGGAGACAAGGAGGACAAGAGGAGTACTTCTTGGAGACAACGAGGAGACAAGGAGGAGACGTGGAGGAGACAAGGAGGGAGACGAGGAGGAGACATAAGGAGGACGAGGAGGAGACGGAGGGAGACAAGGAGGAGACGTGGAGAGACGTGGAGGAGACAAGGAGGAGACGAGGAGACGAGGAGGAGACGGAGGAGACGAGAGGAGACGTGGAGAGACAAGGGAGACGTGAGGAGACAAGGAGGAGACGAGAGGAGACGGAGACAAGGAGGAGACGAGGAGGAGACGGAGGAGAAGGTGAGGAGACGTGAGGAGACGTGAGGAGACAAGGAGGAGACGTGAGGAGACAAGGAGGAGACAAGGAGGAGACAAGGAGGAGACATGAGGAGACGTGAGGAGACGTGAGGAGGAGGAGACAAGAAGGAGACAAGAAGGAGACGTGAGGAGACAAGGAGGAGACGAGGAGGACGAAGGAGACAAGAGAGACGGAGAGACGTTAGCGACATGTATAAGGACGGAGGACAAGGAGGAGACGAGGAGGAGACGTGAGGAGACAAGGAGGAGACGAGGAGGAGGCGTGAGGAGACAAGGAGGAGACAAGGAGGAGACGTGAGGAGACGTGAGGAGACAACGAGGAGACAAAGAGGAGACGTGAGGAGACAAGGAGGAGACAAGGAGGAGATGTAAGGAGACGAGGAGGAGACGAGGAGGAGACAAGGAGGAGACGAGGAGACGAGGACTGAGGAGGAGACAAGGAGGAGACAGGAGGAGAAAGAAATTTATGACATGTGACTTTAACATGATAACGTAACATGTGACATAACGTGACATCGTAACATGTGATAACGTGACATTATGACTGCGTGGTGGAGCTCCACGTCAGCACCCCTCCCCCTCCTCCTCCTCCTCCTCCTCCTCACGAAGAAGAGGGACAGACTGGTTAATGATTTGAAGAGTCAATCTAACTTTATTGCTGCACACACACAGCTGGACGTTTCCCATCATGCATCTGTGTCCCTGAAGACGTGTTGGATGTCAAGGTGAAGACGGAGAGGGACTCACCTGAGCGCCGAGCGGAGGACGTCTGGCACGCAGTGTGTCCGCTCCGTGTTGGGGGCGGGGCTACACAGGGGGGCGGGGCCCACAGGGGCCAAAGCCCGTCGAGGGGTCTGTGTCCAATGAGAGGAGGCGGCCAATCGGTGGCCGCCACTTCCTGTTGACTGTGTGTATGTGTGTGTGTGTGTGGGGGGCAGACCCTGACCCGAGGACACAGCAGAGGGACCCGGTGAATCCGGCTGCCGTCACTTATCAGGGAAACTCCTGGACGTCTGACGAGGCTCACAGTGTTGGGTGTGTGTGAAGCTGGAGACCCCTGACCCGGAGACCCCTGACCTGGATGAAGCTCCGGTCCTGGTGGGGCTCTGGTCCTGGTGGGGCTCCGGTCCTGGTGCTCATGAAGCACTCAGCTGGAGGGGGAGGGGCCAGTTATGTGTTTTTCACCAAATTCATAATCTAAGGAGGCGGAGCTTAGGGCTCTGAGTCTCTTCATAGAGGGTCCAAGTGGACGTGGTGAGACGAGATGAGACAATCCTTTATTACAGCGCCCACTGTAGACCAATAAGAAGCAGAGTAATAAATAATAACAATTTCGATAGTGTCCTCGGACTGACGAAATATGAAAAAAAAAAAATCTGATGAATATTGATCCACCAGCACTCAACCCGGAAACCAGCCTGCCTTCAAAATAAAAGCGCAGCAAGTTCAATAGCTTGATAGTGTTATCAGCTCAGGGATTCAGGTCTAGATTCAGGTGTATAGATCCAGGTCTGGATCCAGGTGTATAGATCCAGGTCTGGATCCAGGTGTATAGATCCAGGTTCACTAGTTCGACCAGTCTAGATTCAAGTCTAGATCCAAGTTTCAGATCAGGAGTCTAGATCAGGTCATGCTTAGATTTTATGGAAGGCTTTTATTATGAAGGGTCCCGGTGCCGTGAGTGCGTATTGGCCTGGCAGGGGCAGCCGGTGCGTCAGGAGGAGACGGAGATGCCGTAACAGCAGCAGCATCCGCGACCGTCACGTCCCGATCCGGCTACGCACCCGTCGGTCTGTGGGCCAGTCCGAGACCACTTGACACCAGGACGCTGAGCACCGGGACGCGGAGCACCGGGACGCGGAGCACCGGGACGCGGAGCACCGGGACGCGGCGCAGGCTCCGGCCGCGCAGCAGCGCTGCAGACCCGGCTTGAATCGGAGGAGAGAAGC